>NW_026596433.1:3236935-3316808 GCF_907164565.1 Psammomys obesus | reverse complement strand
ATCTATCTATCTATCTATCTATCTATCTATCTATCTATCTATCTATCTATCTATCTATCTATTTTGGTGTGTGTGTGGATGAGGATTGAGACAGGACTGTTCTGTTTCGCCCTGGCTGTCCTGGTCTTATAGACCAGTCTGGCCCTCAGCTTAGAGCTCCTCCTGCCTCTGCCCCCGAAGTGCTGGGATTAAAGGCGTGCACCACCGCTCCCTGCTGACTTCTTCATTTTTTAAAGCACTCATGACATCTTATTTAGGGATACAGGAACCCAACATCATCCATAATGATCTAAGTCTGCTTTTAAATCTTGAAACTTAAAGACTGCTGGCCTACGACTGTACTCCCAGCACTCTGGAAGCTGAGGAAGGAGAATCATTGAGAATCTGAGGCTAGCTTGGGCTATATAGTGAGTGGTAGGCTAGCCTGGGTAACATAGCAGGTCTCTTCCTCAAGAAGAGGAGTACAAACATTTATTGAACCTTTCTACACAGTGTTCTTGAACTCTGGCCTTGAACTCTCAGTGGTCCCTCTGCCTCAACCTTTTGAGTGCTGGCAATACAGGCCAGCTTGTGTTCTTTGACAGGACATCTACCCTCATAACATCGCAGTGCAAAGCCAACGTCTACAGTAACTTGGGGGAACCACCTCACACTTCTCAAACAGGTTTTGTTCGCATTAAAAAACGTGGGTGAACCAGGACAGGTCCACACCCAAAAGGACACAGTGAGGCTCCTAACTACGGTTTGCCCCGGAAAGTCCACAATTTTAGCAACCCTATTATCTTTGAGCAAAGGACCATCGGTCCCCTGTGCCTACTAATCAGCCAGGGATGGAAAGAGGCAGCTAGTAGTAATTACTGCAAGACTCCCAAGCGCGGGCGCCGGCCTCGTGAACGAGGACTACAAGTCCCAGTATGCAATGCAAACCTCAAAGAAGCCGTGCGTGCTGACGTCTAACTCTTCGCGCCCTGTTCTGTGGTTTGGGTCGGCTCTCTGAAGGGTGTGCTGACTCGTTTTTTTCCCCTAAGAAGTTCTGAGTCCTAGGGATCCATCTTGCGGATCCGGGGTCCAAGATGGACAAAGTCTGTGCTGTTTTTGGAGGCTCCCGGGGGATCGGCAGGGCTGTAGCCCAGCTTATGGCCCAGAAGGGCTATCGCCTGGCGATCGTCGCCAGAAACCTGGACGTGGCCAAAGCCGCCGCCGGCGAGCTCGGCGGTAGGTACCGGGAGAAGTGGCCCCGTCGCAGGGCCGCCGTGCCAGACAACGAGCTCGAGTCCACGAGCTCCAGGGCCATTGGCTTTGTTTATCAGTCTGTGCCCTAGGTCGCTCATGGCCCGTGACCAAGCCCTCAGTGGTTCTCGTGAAGACCCTGAGAAGTAGCCGCCGCCAGTGCTGACATTGAGAGCCGCCTTGCTCGGGCCTCTAGTAGGAGAGAATGGACGCGATCAAACTGAACGGAATGAAGTCAGGAAAGTCAGGCTACCGGGTGGAAAAGGCGAGATTGCATTTTCCTGACAGCTCTTACCCTATGCGAAGGCACGCGACAGTATTTCAAGGAGAAACTCTTTGAGTACCAACCAGCCAGTTGAGAGGCCAGGGTTGCTTTCCCACATCGACCAAACACTTTAATAAGTTACTGGTTTGTTTCCCAGATCCTTTTAATTGTATTCCAATCCCAGGTGGCCCCCACCCCATTATTAATGACGGATTGGTCATTGCATTGCAAGTTAAGTCTCTATTGTGATAAGACTGTGTGGCCGGCTGTTACTAGAATGGAGAAAAAGACATGTCACTATGAGCAAAGCAGTGAGTATTGTAGGTTTAGGGAGTATCGGGTGCCTGTTATATTTACTTTCATGGAAACATCCTTGATAAGTAACTCAGACTGGCTTTGAACGCGTGATCCTCGTGCCTCAATCTCCCCGTTGCTGACATCACCTTACTGTGGTGTGACAGTGACATCTTCAGTATGACGTCTGCCTCCATCTTTTCTTGAACACAGGGTCTCACCATGCAGCCCAGGCTTCCCTTGGGTCTGAATCTGGCCTCTGACTCCTCAGTTTTTGGGAACACTGCTGTGGCATGAACACATTCCTCAGTAACCCAGTCAGCACTGCTTCCAGGTTGCTAGACAACTGCCTGTGTCTGTGGTGCTAGCTACCTGTTCGTGGAGCTTCAACGTTCAGTCGGTTCAGCTGGCTATATCCCTATCATGAATTGAGGAGCATATGTATTAACATGGTAGCTTATTAAACAGAGAATACTTTTCCTTTCACTTATAATTTCCTCTGTACGGTGATAGAGAGTTCTACTGAGCCACCTCTTGCCCACGTTGGCCGCAAGCTTGGAGTGGCAATCTCCTGTCTCAGAGCTGGGGCTGCAGTTGTGCTCTAGTTGCTGGGCCCAGATCTTACTGCGGTTTTTAAAATTACATTTATTTATTTGGTTAGGTGGATATGTATATGCCATGTGTGCATGTGGAAGTCAGAGGACAGCCTGTTCTCTCTACTATGTGAGTCCCAAGGGTTCAACCCAGATTGTCAGTCTTGGTGGAAAGTGCCTTCACCCAATGAGCCATCTTGCTGGCCCCAAATATTTTTATTTTGAAACTTTCCAAGCATATTGCTTCTTGAGGATTTGAGGTCTCACTCACCCAGGTTAGCCTTGAACTCGTGTATCCAGCAAGCGCCAACATTTTGGATAGTCTGGTATGACTGTGCCCATCAAGAAAAATCCAGAGTTAAAGTTAGTTTTCTGTAATGTTTTCTTTTATGTGCCCACTGTAATCCTAGCGTTTGGCAGGCTGAAGTGAGACAATCCTGAGATTTGAGGTCAGCCTAGGTAATACAGTAAGACCTTGTCTCAGAGCAGAAACAAACACAAAAGGAAGAAACAAAATTTCATTATTCCTTCTTCACTTCTACACTCTCTACCTTTTATTAGGTGGTCCATGAGGGCACAAACCCATGGCATACTTTCTTTTTTAAAAATACATTTTATTTTTTATAATTTATTCATTTTATATCTTGATTGTAGCCCTCTTCCTCAACTTCTCCTAGTCCCACCCTCCTTCCCCTAGTTCACTGAAAGGGGGAGTTCTCCTCCCCTGACATCTGCTCCTAGCTTATCAAGTCTCATCAGGACTGCCTGGATCGTCTTCCTCTGTGGCCCATCAAAGCTGCATCACCAGAACAGTCAACTGAGTTCATGACAGAGGCAGCCCCTGCTCCCCTTACTTGGTAACCCACATGGAGACTGAGCTGCCTATGGGCAGCTTGAGCAGGGGTCTAGGTCCTCTCCATGCACAGTCCTTGGTTGGTGCACCAGTCTCTTCAGGACCCTCTGGGCTCAGATTTTTTAGCTGTGTTGGTATTGTGGAACTCCTGGCCTCTGTGCCATGATATACTTTCATCTCTAGGTTTAGTATTTAGTATAGGCTTGCCTTGTAGTCTAATCATAAAGCAAATAAATTTGAAATTCAAGTTAAGATTTATAGGTAATTCTGATTTAACTCTGTTTTGTAGGAAACCACTTGGCATTTAGCTGTGATGTTGGTAAAGAACAGGATGTTCAAAATACATTTAACGAGATGGAGAAACGTTTAGGCCCAGTAAATTTCTTGGTAAATGCAGCTGGTATTAACAGGTTGGTCAAAGATTGAGGTAAATTTCTGATATCCTTTTTTAAAAAAGACCTTTTATTAATACATCTATATTTTAGTTACTTTTCCATTGCTATGACAAAATTCCATGACACAAGGCAATATTTATAAAACAGTGTTTAATTAAGGTTATGGTTTTAGAGTTTTCAGAGTCATGTTGGTGGAGCCAAGCCACAGTAGCAGTAAGTGCTGTCCTCATATCTCAGTCTGCATGTGGGAGGCAGAGAAAGAGCACAGTGGGAACAGGGGCCAGCCCATTCCCAGTGACATCTCCTCCAACAATCTTTCCCAATGTGGTCCCAAACTGGGGACTACGTATTCAAGTATATGAGCTTATGGGGACCATTGTCATTTAAAGCACCACAATTAGTATAAGATAATGTATTTGGCTGTTTTATTTCTATTTGAAAAGGCTTATTTTGAAAATTGTCAACCCGAACGTTCTTTTATTAAAATTGTTATGTGTATGTGTGTGTTTGCATGTTATATATGCACACATGTGTAGGTTCTCACAGAGGCTAAAAGACGGCATCAGGTTCCCTGGAGCTGGAGATACAGGCTCTTGCGAGCTATTGATGTGGGTGCTTGGAATTGAACTTGGGTCCTCTCTGAGAGCAGTATGTTCTCTAATCGCCGAGCCATCTCTTTAGCCCTGTTCTTTAAGGTGAGATAAATGCCCAGTTGGATCAGTCCTAACATACGTTCACCAGCACATCACCCAGAGTGCCGGAAGACTCGCTTAGCTCCTATCACAGGAAACCAGTGTTCTGAGCTCCACTGATCGTAGTGAGCTTAATACTGATGTAGTACACAGAATAAGGAATGTAACAACAACAACAGTAATAATAGGGCGGGGGATTTGTTATTCTTTGTAAATTTAGGAGAAAATATTTAGATTCACAGTCACTTTAAACAAGGCAAAACTGGTAGTAGCTTAGGCCATTTGGTTGCTTGCTACTGTGTTTAGCCACTGGCAATATTCGTCACTCTAGCAGAGAGGCAGAGAACCCTACCTTCCACGTGGTTCCTTTATGGCTCATCAATAGCTAGTTTAGTGGTTTTAAAGTCAAGTTCAAAATAGGACTGCCCAGCACTCAGCTAGAAAGCACAGCTTATGCTATATTTTAAATCAGAATTGTACATATGTTTTGACTTGATTTTTTAAAAGATTTGCTATTTTAAATTTTACGCACCTGTTTGTGTGTGTGTGTGTGCACATGAGTGCAGTTGCTTGTGGAGTTCTAAAGTGGATGTTTAATTCCCTAGAGCTGGAGTTACAGGTGGTTTTGAGTCTCCTGACATAGGTGCTGGGAGCTGAACTCGGTTCTCCTGACAGAGTAGTTGGAATTCTTAGCTGCTGAGCCAGTTCTCTAGCCCCTAGACTTGATTTTATTTTGGTCTAGTTGTTAATGTGTCTGCTGTTTCTGTTTTTGTAGAGACAGGCTTTTAGTAAGAACAAAAACTGAAGATATGATATCTCAGCTTCACACTAACCTCCTGGGCTCCATGCTGACGTGTAAGGCTGCCATGAGGACAATGATTGAGAAGGGCGGATCCATTGTTAATGTAGGTGAGTTTTCACTATCCTGGGTTTATAATTATTGCCTCTAAATATAAAAGTACTTAATCCACTGATTTACTTGATCAGTAAAATTAGGATGAAATTTATCTTTTTGTCTTCTATAGAAAAAAAATGTTTAACTGATCAATGAATGAGACAGAACTCACAGATGTACTTCTCAACAGAAGTCAACGAGGCATTAAATGAGTGACTTACTAAGTATTAAAAAATGACAGTCGAAGCCACATGATAACTGTCGTCTAGGTCCAGTGTTCTGAGACTGCATGAACTGGGAGAGGCCATGCTGTGCACACCCAGTAGACTTGCTATACCTGAGTGTCATAGCAACTTTATCATTATTTCAGTTTTTAAGAGAAATAAGGCATGCCCCCCCCCCTTTTTTTTGGTCATACCTATAATGATTATAAGAACCAAAGGGCCAGGTAATGTATATGAGATTGTGTTTCCTAGAAATGGCTGGGAAGCTACCCCCATGCTACCCCCATCACAAAATAGCTGCCTAAACAAGACATGGATAGTGACAATATCAGTAGACATGCTAAGACAGAAGGGGGAAAACTCGTGGGGTCCTCTCCTAAACAGAGAACTACAAGAAACTAAGGTCGGTGGAGAGCAGGAGAAGTAGCCTTGTCCAGGGATGAGCTCCTAATTGGTTATCTAACACCAGGGGGTCAGGCCTGATACCATTACATACAAGTGACAGTGAACACACTCAGCAGGCTGTGTTTATGTACACACACACACACGTAACAATAGTAATAAAGAGAAAAGGATCTATGAATTTGAGAGAGTGGGAGGGGCAAATGGATGGAGGGAGCAAATGGATGGAAGGGGGCAAATGGATGGAGGAGACAGTACAAAACAATGTCATATTTTATGTTTAAAATTGTAAAGAATACCAATCTAATCTTTAAAATAAAAAAGGAAAGTTATTGACATAGAGGCTAAATAATAATTATTTATATCAGTTGCATGGGTCACTGATCTGTCCAGAGTCAAGGTTTAAGGAACATTAAACCTCAGCTTTTCAGAGTGGATGTTGGAACCAAAGGGAAGAGGTGTTTTGGGGTTCTTGACTGTAGAGTAGAAAATGGAGAATAACATGAAGTTTGGTTTCAGTTTAGTACTTGAAAATTGTAGCATACCATCTGGTTTTTATTTTTAAGTGACGAGCAGTACCTTAAAAAGCTGTGAAAGGGGGATGCTGTTCTGTTAAAGGTCTCTCTCAGGAGGAATTGGTGACCTTCTGACACAGTTCATATTTTGGGTTCTTCAGACCTGTGACACAGACCCGAGACTGTGCCTGCACATCACAGGACATATTTATTTAAAATATCTACATTTTAGATAAGTTTCAGAAACGTGTGTTAGTTCCTCAAAAATCTTTGAATGTTGCTAAGGCTGATGTATTTATAATAAGTGAACATATTACCCCATAGAAAAGCAAGAAAGGCTGAACTTGTAGACTTATTGTTATTTCAGAAGTCATTACTTTGACCAAAAGCAAATGGACTGTGGCCCAAGAGCTAGTTATGAAAGCTTCCCATCTGACCCTGCTGCCATTGCCTGAACTTCTCTTTTTTTTGTCTTCCTTTCTCCCATATGCCGCTTTCCTGTCTACTCCTTTCCTTAGCCTCATGGCTTTTCTTTCTCCCAGTGTCGCGCAGCTCTTTCTCTCTTAAGTGAGGTACTACATTTGCTAATGTGCTGTGTGATAAATCAGGTGGTGGAGGACAGAAACACCATAGTGGTTCTATAGATTATGGTGGCAGTAACCCCTCCATATAATTTTTCTGCTCTTCTTTGTGCTTAGATACACATATGCCTGCCATTGTTTGCTGATCTTCTGTGCATTCATGTTACATAGGTTTGTAGCTTGGAAATGGTGGGAGATACGATATAGGGCAGAAGTAGGCTATAGCATGCTACGGGATGCTTTCACCTTTGTGAAACCACCTTACAGTATATTTATTGGGGCAAGTTACTGTTATCAAGCAATGGTTGACTGTAATTTCAATTTTGTGTGTGTTTGTGAGGTTCCTGTTTAATTTCTATATTGTAAGTACAGGTCAGTGGTGCAGAAAATTACTTCCCTGCTTCTGTTTCACAAGCATGTATTTGCAGTCAATTGATATTTGAATTATAAATTATTCTTACATATTTATTAGATGAGGTCACTGAGGAATGTTTAGTTGCAAATACAAGGTACATATAAACAAAAGTAGCAAAGTTGCATTGTTACGAAGTTGTCATGGTCAGTTTTGATTGATTGTAGTTTAAGTTTGCTGGATTTATTGTTGTAGGTCGAAGTGAATACTTACTCATATCTGTGATATAATTATAGCATTAATCAGCCTTTATTTTACATCTTTAACTTACTTCTGCTTGTGTTTGTTGCACCATGACCAAGACAACTTACAGAAGAAAGTTTGTGTGAAGTCATGGTCCCTGGGGGATAAGAGTCCATCAAGGTGTGCAGGCGAGCAGCAGGCGTGGGGGCAGAAGCAGGAAGCCAAGAGCTGGCATGGCAACCACAAGCACAAGTGAAGAAAGAACTCCCCCGCCTCCCCATGACACACTCTCAGCAAAGCCACACCTCCTAAGACTGCCCAAACAATGACACCAGTTAGGGGCCAAGTGTTCAAATGTCTGAGCCTAGAGGGACATTTCTCTTTCAAGCCACCACCCTCTTAGACCCAGCATTCATTGTACCTGACCTCTTCCAACCTTTCACACGACAAATCATGCACGCTTCTTCCCTGGTACTTACTGTTGTATTCACATCATTTTCTTTCAGCTTCTTTTTGCTCTGTGTGTCTGGACCTGTTGAGCCCTTTAAATGTTACTTCTCAAAGGACAATGGTTAAAGCTACTCATTTTAGCAAAGTATGAAGGAAAATGGGCTTTACCTTTCTGATTTGTCGACTGTGTATTTTCAAATCATAAACCAATTGGTTTGCACTCACTTCCTTTCTTCCTTTCTTTCAGGAAGTGTCATTGGTTTAAAAGGCAATGTTGGCCAGTGCGCGTACAGTGCTAGCAAAGGTGGCATCATTGGGTTTTCACGCTCCCTTGCCAAAGAGGTTGCACGGAAGAAAGTCAGAGTGAATGTGGTTGCACCAGGTCAGTGAAAACTTTGTGCAGTAACTGTACTATGATTTAGTAGTAGAAAGAAAGGCAATTGATTCGCCCACTAACTGGTAAATTGATAGTCATTAATTGACATTTGGATAGTGTCTCTCTAAAATCACTGTGGAAATAGTGAGCCAGTGACTAAAGAATTTTTCTGTACCTCATATCTTTCTTAAAAATCTTTATTTTTAAATTTTGTACAAGTTAAAGAATAAATTACAGTAAGATGACCCTGGAGGGCATCTTGTGTTTTGAGACAGGGTCTTCACCGTGCACTCCAGTACTGGGGTTGCAGGCCTGCTCTACCGTGCCTGGCTTATTCCCAGCCACAATGACACTTTAGAAAAGTATTTACTATTTTCTGATAAAAAGATGTCAACATTCAGATATGCATGTCACTTATTAGTTGGTTGTCCTCTTAGAAATTTTTTATTAGGTATTTACTTGACTTCTCAATGGAATGAATGTTTTTATATACTTTTCTCAGTTAGACATAGAATCTTATATTTATTTATAAGATTTGTTTATTTGTTTGTTTATTGTGTGTATCTGTATACATTTGTGTGGGTGCATGTATGCACACGTATGCAGGTCAGAGAACAGCTTGTAGGAATTTATTTTGTCCTTGTAACATGTGGGTTCTATGGTTCAAACTTGGGTCATCATGCTTGACGGCACGTTGTCTTTACCTGCTAAGCCATCTTGTTGGGTAGATATGTCAGCTTTGTCTTGCAATTTTGAATACTTAAAAATTAGTCACCTGTGTAAAGTTTGCTCTTCTGAGTGACTGGCAGTTTGTAGGAGAGCAGGCTGTGGTCTGCCATCTTTTCCTTTTAACTCCCTCATGGCTCCAGCTTGAACCTGAGAGTTGGCACTTATATTGAGCTGGCAGGTGTTTTTCAGGATGCTCTGTGAAACTGTTTGCTGTATAGCAAACCTTCACTCCTGTTCATTGTTTAGCCACAGATTAGCAAAATTCAGACATTCCAAATCCTTGCGGATTTAGTAAGTTATTATAGCTTGAATGTGTCCTTTGAAGGAAAAGGGGCCCCCAGACAAAAGCCTTCCATGTACAGCTGCCTTGTTATTACCTTGGCCTAGCTTTTTGCTTCTGTATGCTTTGTGCAGACCATCACTGTTAGTGTTGGCTGAAGCTGTCTGTGGGGTGGTTTAATTGTGGTTTGCAACAACAAGGACTTGGCCTCTCTCTTCTCAGGAGTGCAGTGCGATGAGGAAGGAGGACTTAATTCTATTTTAGCTGACTGAGAGTGAGGCCTTCTTCCCAATTCACACAGACTCGTGGAGCGAATGTCCTGGGGTATCTTCCTCTGTGCCAAGGCTGTGCTAGGTCCAGGAGTAATAAGCATGAATTAGATGTTCTTGCTGCGAGAAGCAGAATACGGAAAGATATAAACCAACAAACCACTGCCATGTCATGAGCTGAAGGTAGGGTGGTGATGTGGACCATGCTAGGAAGATGCTGAAGAATGGCTAGCGTAGATTAGTTGTGAAGGCAATGGCATGAATGGTGGGAGTCCAGTTTGCATACAGAGATGTTTTAAGAATGTTATGGAAGTGCCATAAAGTCTTTTGTAAAGATCTTATTTTTTTAGTGCAGTTCATATTGGGGATGAAAATCTGTCACTGAAAAGTGGCCCCTTAGTAGGATGGCCTTTGTATTACTCTATTGTATATAATATTACAACACATATACATATGTCTCTTGTTTCATAGTGCAGATTGAAATAATAAGATTAAATCGGTCCTGTAAGTTATTTAATGACTTAGTTTTGATACTGAGATCTATCAGCTTCTTCAGTAGATTTTTAAATATAGATCTAACAAATGTGCCCTCTGGTGCACTTCCCCTGTGCTCACACGTGGAGGGTGTCAATCATTTCTCTGCTATACTTTTTGAGACAGGGCCTCTCACTCAACCTGATGCCCACTGCCTAAGCTAGGAAGGCCGAGACCAGTGAGACTGTGATGTTTGTCTTCCCTGGGTCCCCAGTGCTGACCCCCTCGTGCTGCCATGCCTGGCTTTGGTGTGGGTCCGGAGTATCCTGACTGAGGGCCTTATGCCAGTACAGTAAGTGGTTTACATACTGAGCCGTCCTCACAGCCCTCAGGTTGCTACCGTTTCTTTTTATGTCAAGTTTTTTTTTTTTTTTTTTTTTTTTTTTTTTTTTTTTTTTTTTTTTTTTGTTTAACTTGAAGTAAAGGTCTAATTAGCAGGAAAACAGTTGAAAAGCAAACTGTAGCAGGAAAACCAGGGAACAAGGCAAATAATGAATTAGGCTGTCCCTCCATCCTAAATCCTTGATTGTTTTTTAAAGATCAGTACTTGCTAAGCTTTGATATTTACTACTTGGCATATAAAATAAAGTTGTCATCATGGATGAATATCATTCATTGGAAATCAATAAATATGAGAAATAATATTTGACTGATTGACTATAGGCAATTACTAGACAAAAATGAATCAATGAAATGTACTTCAAATATTATAAAACATAAATTCTCACTGGATAAGAACCACATGCTTGGTTTTAGGAGGGAGCGCATCCACCTGCCTCTGCCTCCCTGAGTGCTGGGATCAAAGGTGTGGCCCACCATGCCCAGCTTCAGATACTGTTTCTTGATCTGAGGGGATGGTGGCTTTGTAGCCAGTGGGAAACCTGTGTGTCCAGTGAAGTAATATAGCAGCATCGTGTGTTGGATAGTGGCACCTACTGGTGGTTTGTAGCTTTTATCGCCATTTCAAGTCTTTGTAAATACATGAATCACAAAAGTGGAGGAATAGAACAAAACTTCCAGAACTTTACAAACATAAAGAATGATACAAGAGAGAGTCTCTTGGGGCCAAGGAAAGAAGGCAAAGTGGAAAGTAAGACAAGTGTAACGATAGATGTGTGGAATGTTTAGGCACCACTAATATCTGCTTCAGCTCCGTGGCAATAGGGGGTGGAGGGCACCTAAGGGATTATTGATATGTCTGTCGTGTGTTGGGCTGAGAATAGATTTCTAAGTGAGGATTAGGTGGTTCATGAGCTTCTATGTAAGATAACACTGCCATTTGACACAGCCCTAAGTAATTCATCATAAGAGACTAGCTTAACATTTCTTATTTAATTTCTGATGAACTGGAAGAGGTAGATGAGGTCTGAAAAGCTGCAGATGGAGGAGGTCAGAATAACTATTCTGTGTGGTTCTGTAATGGTGATAACATGACAGTAGCATTTGTTCAAACCCATGTGGAAATTCCTTCTGACAACTGACATCCAAGCTGGAGCTGTGGTGGAGACTCCCTCTGTGTAGTGAATGGCTGTACTATTTGGATGTAAGAACCTACCTCTTGTCTTCCATGATTTTGCCGAGTAGTATTCATTAGTGTAGCACATAAGCCACACTAAGGTAAGATTCCGGTAACAGGGAAGTGCAGGGAGCAGGGGGTGAGAGCAGTGTGATGAGCATGGAGCATTTGTTCGCTAGTTCTGTAAACCGAAAAAATGTATTAAAAATGAACTCCATTAATCAGAAAGACACTGCAGATCAAAGAAAAGGGACCTTTAGGAAAATGTTCGTTTTCCACATTAAACATAATGTAAGAGGAAAAACTAGTATATCAGGGGAAATTCTTAAAAAGCAAAACAAAACATTATTTGTACCAGATGTGTACATGCCACAGTTCACTCCAGGAGGTCAGAGGACAGCACCAGGGAGTCTGTTGTCTCTGTCCAGCTTTGCATGTATATGTTCTGGGGATTGAACTCAGGTCATCAGGCTTTGTCAGCAAGTGCCTTTATCCATTGATCTGGCTCATCGGCCCATTCCCTTCCTTGCAACATGGTGTCCTTGCAACATGGCTCCTTGCAACATGGCTGGGCATTCTGATTTTATTGCAGTCTAGTGATGGTCAACAGCTGTCTGTGAGATCTGTTCCTCTAGGTACGCATCTGTAGGTCCAGAGAGAGGCTGTGGAAAGTCCTTCTGAAGACTGACATCCAAGCTGGAGCTGTGGTGGAGACTCCCTTTGTGTCTTGAATGGCCGTACACCTTTTTGTATGTAAGAAGTATGTAAGAGATGAGGGCTTTTCCAGGGAGCTCAGTTTTTAAGCTTTCAGTATAGTCACAGTCATGATGAGCTCTTATTCACAAGCCAACACTGGATAGCCAGAAGGAAACCTCAGGGGGGCTGCCATCTTTGATCTGTGTGTTCATTTTATAGACAACCCTGTCGTAATTAGTCCACAGCTCGCTCCTGTCTCTGCTTTACAGTATCAGAGAGCATGGACCAGAATTATGATTTGTGAACTCGAGTCCTTCAGCCTCCGCACCACAAACACCCCGAGCCAGTTGACCTGGAAGATGCCAACCTATACTGACAAGGGTGTTCCTAACCCGTGGCTACTGTAGTTTCTGGGCTTTATTTTTGTTTGCTTTTTAGATTGAAACAATCTTTTTTCTTCTTGCTTAGTGTATGGAATTCATGTGAAATACTTTATGCCAGTTTTGCTTGAATTTTAAAGAGTAAAAGAAAGTTGTATCATAAATTATTTTTCTTTTGTAATTAAAAAAATCTGAGATTATCCATGAATACTGACTGTATTTACATCATTTTACCCCTCCTTCTCCCCCTCCAGCTCATTCTGTTTCTCCCTCTACTTCCTCTCTTCTTCAGGTGTTATTGTGGCACAGATAAATTTGTTGTACACGTACAGCATCCTCCGGAGTCCTTCCTTTAGTGTGGCTTATGTGTGTCTGTATTTACAGCTCACTGCTTGGGGCTGGATCAGCAGTGGGCCTTGTCCCTCAAGGGCACTCATTCTTCTTTTTTCAGTAGCTCTTCATCTTGGGGTCAGGCCTTGTGAAATTTCCTCATCCATTCTTGCCCCGACCCGTGGGACTTCAACATGGGTTCCTAAGGGAGGAGAGTGGAAGGAATGGGAGGGGACGAGAAGTGCAAGGAAGGAAGCCAAGTCTGTTTGTCTGATCAAAGCTTCATTTATTAGAAATTTTTACCCAGCTTATATAGGGAGAAGGCAGGAAAAGGGGGAAGGTAATTAGGTGCTGCAGGAGACAGGAAGAGTGCTTTCATGTGTTAAATAGGGTACCTGCAAGATACCATAGGGATGTTTTCTCATGGATGCTCTAACAAACAGATGTCCTCACAGTCTATCACCCATGAGTTAGGGTCCTAGATAACTTTCACTAAATAGCTTTAGGTCTCCACTAAATGATCTTTGCTCACTGTTTGGCTTTGGCCTAGTAAACACCTTTTGTCTCCAATAGATAGCTTTGACTCACTAATTGACTTAGGCATCAGTAGATAGCTTTGGCTCCACTAGATAGCTTTGACTTTGGCTTCAGTAGATAGCTTTGGCTCCTGGTACATTCTGCTGTATCAACTGGTGTTGTCATTGTTCAGGTCTTGTTTAGGTGACCATATTGTTGAGATTTCATTGGTGCAAGCTTTCCTGTCATGTGCAGAAAACAACTTATTTCATAACAAATATTCTGTTCTTCTGACTTTTACAATCTTTCCACCCCTTCTTCTGCAATGTTCTTTGAGCCTTAGGCTAGGGATTGTAACATAAAGATTTTAGCATTAACATTCATAATTTTATTTCTTTTATAATCTGAGGTGATTATAGGGTTTATTCTCTCTGGAGCACACCTGAAAAGAACTTTGCTAACACATGCAGTTGGATTTCATTAAACCCACGGGTTCTTGAGAGAATTGGATTCTGCCTTCTCACTGAGGACTAAGTGTCATCTTTGGGCCAGATGTGGTGGCATGCTCCTTTTATCCCAGTACTCTGGAGACAGAGGCAGATGCATCTCTGAGTTTCAGACAAGCCTTGACTGCATAGGGAGTTCCAGGCTAGCCAAGGCTACACAATGAAGCCTGCTCGCCGCTGGGAAGTCTGCAGAGGCATGTTGGCTTTATCTGCCTTCATTCTCTCCTGTCGACACTGTATTAAAGATGAAAGGAAATGCTGCTGAATTTTCAAATAAATGTGGTGAGATTTTTATGGCAGAGGGGGTTGTGTTTCACAGTATATTCTTGCAGGCAAACACAAGTAATACAAAATTAGTTTTGTTCTTTCTGGCCTTCATTATAGACCATCTGTAACTCATAATGTTCATATTTTCTCAATAATTTTATCTGAGTACAAAGAATAGATATAGATACAGTGTACATAGTTTAAAAAGAAAAAGCACAAAGAAAATCATTACCTGGTATATAATTCTGGTAACTACTGTCTTTCTGATGTCCAGGATAATCAGATGATAATGTTAGCATTTTGGAATGTATGTTTTGCCTTGTCCTCAGTAGTGATATAATGGAATTCACTTATAGCCTGATTTTTAAGATTACAGATGTGAAATCTTCATCTATGACATTAGTATTGAACATTATGATGTGGACATATTAGGTTTTGATGCATTCCTTGTTGAAAGACCTTTTAATTTGTTTCCAGATTTCTCTAGTAACCTCTCACTACCTTAGATTTTATGGTAGAAAAAAAAAAAAACCCCTACAATTATTTCTTACAGGACTTTAAAGAAAACGTTTCAATTTTCATAAATGAAAACACAAAGTAAATTATAGTATTACATAAACTAGCAGCCGGATACAGTGTTTAGCTCACATTTATCAATACATTATTTGTAAATGGCATTATATTTATGTTGATTCATAATTTAATTTATAAATGATTTAGTTTTAACATATGCCAATTTGAAAGCTATTTTTGAACTTTCACTTCCTGTGACTTGTCTGACTTTGAGTACACCTTTTATCACCTTGAACTTCAGACTTTTCCCATGAAAATTAGTGTGTGCTTTCTTTTTAAAACCTTGTGATTGAAGCTGGGCATGGTGGTACATGCCCCTCAATCCTAGCACTCGAGAGGCAGAGGCAGGTAAATTTTATGTAGACTAACCTAGTCTATATGGTGAGACCACATCTCAAAAATTTTTTAGGACTAATCATTGAACACGATACTATGTGGTAAAATTTCATTAGTGATATATATTTTCTCAGACTTTTCTTATAGTCATCGTTTAAATCTTTAGTTGATCCTGGTATATACATGTGTGTGCGCGCCTGTGAATGCACACGTGCTCGCATGCATGTGCATACATAGTCATTTTGAATTCTGAATAAGTAACACTTGGTACTGTAGAACTTGTTTTTGAACATGCTGTCTGTGCACTATATTGCATCTATACCAATACTGAGTGGAAGTGTCGTCTTTTTGTACATCTGTGCACAATCCTGAGGATTAGATATGACCATACAATTTTTTTCTCATGTGAACTTTGGAATCTGGACTATTCTCTTATCAACTATCTTGGTTTCAGAAGTGGAACAAATTAATTCTTATTAGGATTGCAAAATCAGTTTGTGGGACCATCTTCGTGATACCTTCTCTCAACACTGTTTCTCACTTTCTACCCTACCTGTGTGAAAATTTTTTCTCTGTCATTTTATTTATAGTATCACAAGAGGACTCACCAGACTTTACTACGTTAGAGTTGGGTATGCGCAGTTACTTCCTCCCTCCATAGATTATAGTTACCCAAAGAATACATTGTACCCATGCTCTCCATTGTCTCTATGTTTGCCTAGAGCTGAGCCATGGACTTGGGAGTCAGGCATTTCTGTGTTCAATAAACATTCATCGAGTTAAAGTGACTAAAACTGTACACTTAATTAATGGCTAACAATACTCTATTTCCTAAACAATGTTTATTGATAATTTCAAATTCTCACAAGCAAATAAATTCTCTTTATAAGAGTTGAGCCTTTAGTGTCTGTGTGTTTCAACTGAATTAACATTTCTCTTTTAGGATTTATTCACACGGATATGACAAAACACTTGAAAGAAGAATATTTAAAGAAAAACATCCCTCTTGGGCGATTTGGAGACCCTCTTGAGGTGGCACATGCGGTTGTGTTTCTTTTAGAGTCACCATACGTCACGGGACATGTGCTGGTCGTGGATGGAGGATTACAACTGACTGTCTAATTAGAGATGATTTTGCTGTAATGGTGATTAGGGTCAAGCGGACATTTGCCTATTAATTAGGCAAATCATATCATATGGGTGACATTTGCTAATGGAAACAATTTGTGATGCTACAAATGAGTCCATCTTTGTATGAACATGTCTTGAACAATGTGTGACCAGTTGTAATCTAAAAGGTGTGAGTTCTCTATCTTTAGAGGCCATAGCAATTTCCGTACATAGACATTTTGTAAGGGTTATTAATTAGTAACAATTTATACATTTTTGCCTTAAAAGTAGAAAATTGTGTTGTCCAATTGTGATACAGTTGTATCAGGCTGAATTTTAAAGAAAACAAACAAACAAACAAACAAAAACCCTGTTTTTACCAAGGTGCCAGTAATTTCAGATAGTTGGGCAGCTGAGACAAGATCATAGCAAGTTCAAGGACACCCTGGGTTACAGAGTTCAAGGACAGCCTGGGAAAGTTAGCAAGACTCTAATAGTAATAAATTTTAAAAAGGGCTAGAGATGTAGTAGAATGCTTGCCCAGCATAAGTAAGACCCCAGGTTTGAGCCTTAGTTCTTCAGTCAGGAACAGAACAAAACCCAGCAATCCAGGAGTCATGTGACTGCTGTTTTGAGGCAGAACATTATCTAAGTAGAAATTTAAGTATGTATTGAAAGTCAATTCAATCATATGAATAAGATATACTAAAAATTTAGATAACAGTGTCATAAGTCAAAAACTATATATCTATACCAGTGGGAAAGGATCTTCACCAACCCTATATCTGACAGACAGCTAATATCCAGAATATATAAAGAATTTAGGAAGTTAAAAAGCAACAGATCAAGTAATTCAATTAAAAAATGGAGTACAGAGCTAGACAGAGAATTCTCAATAGAGGAATATCGAATGGCAAAAAAACACTTAAGGAAATGCTCAACATCCTTAGCCAACAGGGAAATGCAAATCAAAACAACCCTTAGATTTCACCTTACACCCATCAGAGTGGCTAAGATGAAAAACTCAAGTGACAACACATGCTGGAGAGGATGTGGAGAAAGGGGAACCCTCCTCCACTGCTGTACTAAATACGGAGCCCTTTATCTCTCACATACTTTCTTAGTTTATTAGCGTTCTGTTTTTTTCAGTACTGAGCCTTGAACCTTGGGCTCTGGGGCTGCCTACAAAGTAAGTGCTGTACACATGGGTTACATCTGCAGCCTTTGTCAGATGAGAACATGTGTGTGCGCAGCTAGTACTAGTGCTAAATGCAAGGCATGCAACGGGAGAATTTTTCAGTAGGAGCATTTCCAGGCATGTTCCATGCGGGGTATTTCCCACGTGATCAGTCTGGGGAGGAGAGTTTGTGCTTAGGGAGTGGGTAGCTTCTTTCCCATGGTCTGTCCCACTTGTCGTTGACCACTCACACTTGGGTAGATCTCAGTTCCCTATGCTGGACACACTGTGTTCTGAAGTCAGCAGTGAAGCTGGTTTGCTGTGTCATCAAGGGGGAAGCAGTGAGGAAGAAGCTGGGTATGATGGCACACACCTGTAATCCCCACACTTGGGGTGGGAAGTAGTAGGTCAAAGTTGTTCTCAGCTCTGTAATGAGCTTGAGGCTAGCCCAGGTTACATGAGCAAAAGCCCAAAAAACAATGAAGACTAGTTTATCAATAGAATTACCCCTAAGTGTGTATGTTCATGCTTTAAAATAAGCTGCTCTCCACCTATATCAGACTGAAATATGTGGAGAGCTATTGAAAGGTGAAGTAAACCATTACTGCTGCACCAGCCAAGGACCATGATGGAGAGGAATAGACCCCCTGCTCAGATGTAGTCCATAGGCACCTCAGTCTCCATGTGGGTCTCTGAATAAGGGGAGCCAGGGCTGTCTCTGTCATGAACTCAAAGAGTTGCCTACTCTTTGATCACTTCCCCCTGGCGATGGGGCTTTGCCAGGCCACAGAGGGAGAGGATCCAGGCAGTCCTGATGTGACTTGATAAGCTAGGGGCAGATGTCAAGGGGGAGAATTCCCTCTTTCAGTAGACTAGGGGAAGGAGATAGGGGGAAAGAGGGAGGGAGGGTGGGACCAGGAGATGATGAGGGAGGGGGCTACAATTGGGATATAAAGTGAATAAATTATAAGAAATAAAAATAAATAAATAAAAATTCAAAACAAAACAAAACAAAACAGAACCTGTCAGGTTGACAATCAAATATCAACTACCATAGTGTTCTGGTTGCTGGCTGGTTGGATTTTCCAGGGAAGACTTTCTTTCTTGAAATGCTGATGGCCACCATTCCTGACATTCCTCTTGTCAGTAGTCTGGAGTTTGGAGGGCAAGAATGCTTTTAAAATGACTTTATTCCAGTTATTGGCATGATGCTCGTGATCACCCGTCCTGTCTCCACCTGGGAATCTCACATTTTATGCTTCAGTCTCCTGCACATAGTGTAGAAGGTCAGAGTCCACTGACTGCTGTAAGCCTTTCCCTTGCTTTGATTTGCAGAATTAGCAGATAATTCTAACAGCAGGCTTTTTATGAGCACTGTCTGGGGAAACTGATCCCTCTCTTTCCAAATTGCATTTTCCTTAGTTGTTGGAAAGCTTTTTGGGGTCAGTTGTAAGTTAATGCCTAATCCTCTATATGCTTTCTGGCATTTATCTCTTCTTTTCCCTATTTTCATATGGGCAAATGGCTTTAAAACAAACACAGCTCTGTGGGTTCTGTTTATGCTGGGGCCGTTACCCTCTTTGCTTAGAAATCTTAACTGTATTTGAAGGGATGTGTGTCATTTCTTTGTTTCATGACATCACACTGTATTTGTGAGGTATATCCATGTTTTTAGAGAGGGGTTTTGGTAGTATGTACTTAAAAATGCCACACATACACAGGTCTGATATGATAGAGTTTTATTTGGGGGAAGGGAAGCAGAAGAGAGTTAGGGCATGAGTGAGCCATGAGGGTAGAGAGAGACAGAGAGACAGAGATGGGGGAGGGGAGCACACTGACTGAAACAAAAGCAGAGAGATTGCCAGACTGGTAATATCTGAAGCACCTGGCCCAGGTGATGCCATAGGACACAGGTAGTGACACAGGATGTTGTCAGGACGCTAAAGGCCCCTAAGGCCAGTTGAAGTGTCTGGACAACATAACAGTTTTCATTGAGGTCAAATAACTGTCTCTAATTGGGAAGGATTCTGGTGGCAGAGTACAGCATATCGCTGAGTTGTTGCCACTGACTAAGCAGATGAAGAAAAACTAAGATGCTGAGGCCTCTTGGAGTTCGCCCCTCTGCAGAGACTCTTCTCATGAAGTAACCAAAAAGAGCCATGTTCAGAGGGAACAATCGTGACTCAATTTATTAACAACTTCAGGATCCCAGACAACATAGCAGGCTTGAGAGTCAGCTGAGCAGGGAAGGGACTAGGAAACAGACTCTCCTCTGAAAATGGCTTCTCAGCCACAATTGGTCACCTGGAAGGCTTGAGAAAACCCTGATTTCTAATTTTTGAACATTTTTATATTTGCTTACTTTTCTATGTGCATAGATAGGGTCAGAGACCATTTGTGGGAGTTAGTTTGCCCCTGCCACGTGGCTCCTAAAGATTGAACTCAGACATCAGGCTTAGTGGCAAGTGTCTAACTGATGAGCTGTCTGTCTGGCCTTAAAATTCAGATTTCTGATCCAGAAGAGTTTGGCAGCACTCAAGAATTTGCATTTCTATCAAGTTCCTGATGGCCAGTCTAGAGAGAGCTACTTCTAAGACTTACAGGCTTCACAAAAGAAGGAATTATGTGAATGCCCGTCATTTATAGTATAGTGGGATAACTCCTTAGTTAGATGAAACTTCAATGTAAAGAATAGATCAGAGGATGTGGAAACAAAATGCCAGGCATTGTGGGTGAAATCCCAGCTTGTTACATGCCTTGAACCGCACAGGTATGTAATTGGTGCTTCTGGTTTTGTTTGCTAAGCTGCTTTTGAGTCCCGCACACCTCTCTTATCCTGTCAAGCCTGAGTCTCTGTGCTGTTTGGAAGAGGTTGTTGTTGTGTAGGTGTGTGTGCCGCGTGCACATGAAATGGGTACACTTGCCCATGCAGGGACATGTGCAGTCCAGAGGATGACCTCATCAAAATGTCTTCCTCCCACCTCTCCTTATTTTGAGAGACAAGATCCCTCCCCTGAACCCAGAGGTTGCTGTTTTGATTATCCTGGCTGGCCAGGGAGCTCCAGGAGTCTGCCCCCCTGGGCACAGAGCGTACAGATGTCATCATGACCATCTTCTTAGGGAGGTGCTGGAGATATGAACTCAGGTCTTGTATGCAGCAAATACTTTCTCCAGTGAGCTACCTCCCTATCTCCTGAAAGAGATTTTGAAGGTGTAATTAAGTTTCTAAACGAAGTGTTTTTTAGAAAGGAGATTATCTGGGTGGGCCTGATTTATTCAGGTGTACCTTTAAAGGGGAGTGGGCCTTTCCATAGCAAAAGAGAATCAAAGTGTGAGAGGGTCTGCATGAAGGGAATTCTCACTTCTGGCTTTGAAGGTGAGGGAAAGAAATCCCATGGCCTTGGGGAGAGGAGAGCAGCCCTGGCTGCTCTGTCCCGTAACTCCAGGGACCTTCTGAATTCTGTCATAACTACGAGGGCATCAGATGCTATTGTGGCCGGGGACACAGTGAACTGGGAACTTGCCATCTCTTACCCAATTTCTGATCTATCCAATTCTGAATCTGCTTCCAAGTCTGTTGGCTCGTTATAGCAGTGACAGACCACAATGTCAACTACTGTTTGTTAAATATTTATTTATTGATGTTAAGTCCACATTACACCAGCACAACAATCCAAAGTATGATAGTACTTTGTTTTTTTGTTTTTTTCATAAATACAACATAAAAGGTGGCAAAAAAAAAAAAATGCTAGTTAATCCCAAGCCCAGCAAATTAGCAAAAAAAAAAAAAAGTCACATTCAGAAAGATTTGGCAAGTATGATATAATATAGATCACAATTCTACAACAGAGATAGGTCCATGAGACCTTGCGTGGTAACTTAACTCTCCCATTAGCGATGTGGATATGGTCAAAGAGACTGGCACGGCGCTGCGTGGAGCATCCGCCGTCCAGTGCTCAAGCCTGCTAAACTCGGTTGGTTGGTGTCCTTACAAAAGTAGAAAGCATGTGAAGCAGTAATACAAAATACACGGGGTGGTTACAGATACAAAATTGTTTTAAAGAAGTACTATGTATGAACTGAGTAACTGAGCTAAGAAAGCTTAACACTTTTATAAATAGTGAACAACAGGTATGTTTTGCATGAGGAACACAGTGTTTTCTTTTCATAGCAAAGTACCATTAAAGCCTCATGTATTATACTACCAGGCCAAATTACTTTCTCTCATTTAAAAAAAAAAAAAAAAAATTGGTTCCGACTTAAAGTCATCAAGTCTGGTCAGAATCAACACACTTTAGCTGATGCAGAACCGTGCATCCAATAAGCGGTCTTTGCAGCTGCTTTTACAGATGCTCAGCGCCTGGCACCCTCTGGAGGGTAGGTTCCATGGCATGAGGGAGTGAAGGGAACTGGTAATCTCCACTCACCACCTCTCAGTGCCAGTGGAAAAGAAATTCATTGCAGCACAAGCCTGTTCTTGTCCCCCACATCTCCATTTCCCTCAGGCAGACGAGACCTTACAGGCGACTTCCCACTTATGCCACCCTTGCCTTCTCAACCATGTCCAACTTGCTCTACACACTAACTAACATCGTCAACTACTACACACTTGAGCTACATGGAAGTCTCCCCCACACATGCTCTCCAGACTTCCAGAGGACTCCCTTGAGTCCTTGACTGGTTAATGGCAGTGTTTTTGCACCTATGTTTTTAAGGTTTAGAGGAAAACCAAAGAAGAGCCTGGCCCACCCCTAGCGCTTTCATCTAAATGGATATGAGATCCCATGTGGGTAGCGATTCCTTCCTTCATTCTTTCCATGCCTTCCAAACCTTCTTCCAAACACTATATGCCTTGGTCATTTGGGTGGTTTGGATACCTCTTGTGGAATGGACTATAATACATATCTGCTTTCTTTAGAACACTTCAGTTGTTTAAGTTTAAATTAGCCTTTTATTTACTATGAATTATAAGTAAGCTTCCTATTAAGGTAGTGTAAAAGGAAAACTCCTGATAGGAGTGAAATATAAGGCAAGGAATTCCTTCCCTCTGATTTAACGTAAGCACTTTTAAAGACAAGGCATTCGCTTGGATTTCATCACCATTCTTTCCATCCTTCCATATTGCACTGTAGCCATCTGTAGACACTGCAAGTTAGAGTCACTGGAGTATCTGTCAAACATTTCACACTGCCACACTTTAGCACCTATAGCTTGTGTTTAAAGGCACTTAGAGATAACATAAATCGTGGTTACCTTTGATAGTTGATTTCTTTTGGCATTTTGGCATTTTAGGCCATTTTAATCACAGCAATTCCAAAAGTTTTAACCTGGACAGTAAATGTGAATTTTTCTGTGCAATGTGTACATCTCTATAAGCATCACCTATTTAGACTCTCTATCAAGTAAGAAAATAGGATTTTGGTGTTTTTTTTTTTTAATTTCTTAATGTCAAAAGTATACTTTTGCCTTTTATGTAACGTGACAGAGGAGTATGTTGGTCAAAGCAATGGTGTTCAGTTTTCAGCGTCAACAAGGGTGCTGGTCACAGGTCCTCACTTTCTACAAGGCCGCTGTTGAGTGTCAGGTGCGATGGGCTCGCCTCAGGTTGGAAGGCGGCTTTGATGTCGAGTCCCTGGTCCGAAAGTGCTGCGTAGCGGCTGGCAGAGGGCCTTACTTTTTTTGGCTTGGTGGTCTGCGGCTGCTGATGCCACTGGGCTACAAAAAGGAAAAAGAGTAGATGAAGACTTTTAGCAAAGATACACTTAGAAATCCCTTAGGGGTTTAAGTAAATTCAGACTGTCCTTTTGGGCAGAGCCTGGCTTCCACCTGTACCCTCAGCCCTTGGGAGGCAGAGGCAGGAGAGTTGCTGTAAGTCTGAGCTCAGCTTGGGTTGCAAAGTGAGTTATAGCCCAGACTGGGTTGTAGAGTCTCTAAAATCAAAAAGCACACACACAAAACTAACATCTTTTGATATGTATCAGGTACATACAAATTCTTTTTTAGAAGTGTGTGTGTGTTGGTATGTCCCTGGCACCTGGGTGTGTGTGCGAGCATGTTGCCCGCATGTATGCGTGTGCACTGGTGCCTGTATGTTCTGGGTGCCTGGCAATCCAGGAGAAGGTGCCACATTGCCCTGGTACTGGAGAGCTGTGAGCGGCCATGTGGTTGCTGGGAACTGAACCCAGGTCCTCTGCTAGAACAGGAAGTGCTCTTAACTGCTGAACTATCTCTCCAGGGCCCCACATGTATATTCTTTTGCATTTTACTTACAAGTATCACAAGTCAGTGTCTCTAGGTGGCCTTGGAACTGTAAAGCCAGGCAACATGGGAAATTACTGTTCTTTTAGTAACTGTATCAGCTGAAAGGTTCAAAACAGTTGATAAGCTTCCTACATCTGACCTATCTTCCTCTTTTTTCTTTAATAATAATCATAGTTAGGAATTCTGATAGAATTTTAACATTAATAAACTGAAGAAAAAAAAAAACCCAGGCATTTGGGAAAGTTTGAAAGGTTTGTTACTTTCTTAAGCAGAGGTAAAATTTGGAATTTGTTTTTAATATTTTCTAGTGGTGTTCTTATATCAGTGGATTAGATAATGCTGTTGTGCTAGTCTTTGAATTGAGTTGGTAGTTCTTTTTTTTTTTTTTTAATTTAGGATGCATGTATACAAATACCCACACACAGACAGTCAAGAATCTACTGCTGAGCTGCTTGAGATATATTAATGAGAAAAGCGCTTAGCTATGCAAATACACATTCCAGAATCAAGGTACACACATTAAAACTGCAGCAGGACACTGAAAGGATTCTGATTCAAGAGGAAGTGTTAAAAGACAGTCACTTGCAGACCATAGGAATAAGAAAGTGTGAAAAATGCGTATGCCTTTGTCTGCTGTTAACCCCTATGGACACTCAAGTGAGACAGCCTCAGCTGACCAGCCAGCCTAAGAAATCAGCATGCACACTCGCTAAGCTAATCAATCAAAGACTCTGGTGATACTTGGGTGTTTGCTCTCCTGGAAGGATTTCACTGTTAATGTCGGGAAACTGGAAACAGAAAGAGAAAGAACAATATGATTTTTTTCTTTTTCTTTTTTTTTTTTTTTGCAAATAAAATGCTGGAGTATAAACTTAGAATCTGAAGCTTGGAGTGGTATGATGGGCCATCCTGATACCCAGCTCTTAATCATTCAGTGCGGGACGAGGGGCGTGAAAGGGGGCGGCACTCACTGTAGACGTCCAGCCTGGCAGTGCAGGACACAATGCCGGCTTCATTCTTGGCTGACACCGTGTACCACCCAGCGTCTTCTTTTGTGGCTCCCTGAATGAGCAGGCAGACGTAGCCATGATTATCCTGGTGCATGCTGCAGAAAAAGATAAAGTCATTAGGGCCCTAAATTTTTAAAAAGTGGCTTTGGACATGAAGCATCCTTCTTAATTGGGTCATTAGAAACAGCACTGTGCGAGTAGCCGATAATGGGATCATACTTATTCTAGAGAGGCGGCTGGCCCCATTAGGTTAATGGGAGAACGGTGCAGACCTCAAGAGGGCGAATAAATCTATGCACTAATTCCTAGAGGGGGACCTGCCTTTACAAACCATCCCCTGGGCCGTCACCACGGGAGCGAACGAATCCATCTTTTCCTTTTCAAACGCACATATCAAAATGCAAATAGGTTAAGTCAGAAAATGCTCCATCACATCCCAACATGGCTTTCTTCCAGAAGCTTAAGCCTGCATTTAGACGAAGCGTTGACTCCTGTCTCGTCCATCAGCACGGCTTTTACGTTCACCGATTTGCAGGCAGTGTCTGATGTACCTTTTCATCTTTTGGGGTAGCTGAAGGCACTGTGTAATCTTACCTTACTCTCTCAGTGCTGTGAGTGAGAGATTCGTTTTCTTTCTTCCAAAATATCTGAGGTGGTGGTACTCCCGAAACGCGGCATTCCAGCCGCACTGGGTACCCATCGGCGACCCCTGTGTTTTGCAGCTTCTCGAGAAACACGGGGGCCTTGTGTGCTTCTTTGGCTAAGAAAACACGAGATGGATTATCTGTTAGTGGCACTCAAAAGGCTCACTGCAAGGAACTCAGAAGCTTTGGGAAGACCGAGTAGCTCCTTTAAGATACCAAGTTGACTTCAGGTGGTTCAAGGGGCCGGCCCTCTCCTCCAGCAAACGTCTGCACGCTTTCTCCCACTCACGTGTTTCCTCAATTAATTCAAGGCTGATAGGCCCACACAGCGCCCTGGCCATCTGCCCCTCAGAACACCTGCCTGTCAGGCCTCAGCGACCCGAAGTCATTGATTGCTCTAGGCGGTGCTAGCTTTGCTCCTAATTAAGGCAACGGGAGCTCACAGCCCTTAGCTGCTGCTGCCGCCTAGTGGTCCCGAATATTTTATAAAGGACTAGGATTCCCCAGGCTGCCACCCGCAATGTTTATTTTGAAGATTCAAAATTTGGAACTCATGATGTAATAAGACGTACTGGGGGATTTAAAGGGCGAGGAAAAAATACGTACAAGGACAGGTATGCTTAACTAAATTTGGCAATTTTATATAGTTATCTCTAAAGTAAGGATCTACAGCCTGTAAATTACAAATTCTAGCTAGACAACTTTGTGATTATCTTTTGGGCTCTATTACTTAGTCTTTTAAAAGTCAAGACTTATTGTTAATAACAGTCTAAACATTATCAGCCAATGGGAAACTGATTTCTTGGGTCACTGGTAGAAAAAATTTCAGAGATAGAAAAAGGTTTAATTTCATTTGAGCGCCCAACGATGAATCTAGAGACACACCTTCCTGACACGGACACGAATCCGGGAGTCTGCCATCAGATATTAGTTTCTGTATTACTATTGTGTCACCACTGGCAAAACAGCCCATAGTTATCCCATCATCTCCACTAGGGGGGGGCCCATAACACCCCCCCCCACATACAGCATTTTCTAAGATTAAACTGCAAAAACTCTTATGAAGACCTGCATAGGCAGCAGCGCACAGAGCAGCGCCTCAAGCAGCACAGGATCTCACTGGGGAGCAGTTGGGGTACTAAAACTGGCTTGAAACACAGCCAGTAGCAGACAAACTGATATCTGACAGCACAGACCATGTTAGTGTTGGTGTGGCCTGCCAGCCCTGAAAGCAGGGCTGAGGGACCCCCAGACATCTGTTTCTGGGACCCTCAAGTCCTATTCTGATGGACAAATGAGACCAATGGATGCATTTAAGAGGAGGAAAAATGAAGGGTTTAGTTTGAGTTTAGAGAAATGGGTGAAACAAAAGCTACCATGTAGGTAGAGTACTTTGCACAACATTTATTAAAAAGCCTGGTTAAAATGACAGCATAGCACATATATTTTCCAGTTTTTGGGTCCTGTTATTCCCAGGATTTTATAGCCAAGCTCTTGATTTTATTTTCATTGTCACTCCATTAAAGAAGCTGAGTAGTTCACAGAGTGTTGGCAAGAGGCTGTCCCAAGTCTACTCGCTTACTAAAGGGCACCCCAGGAAGCCCTGATCATACACACTCTATGCTTTGGCCGGCTTCATGAGAGCAAGAGGTCAGAGCATCAGAAGTCTTACTTCTTTACGCCAAAGGGTAGGCTAAGCCTTTCCATGAACGTCTTCTCATTCAAGATTTCTCAAAGAGTCTACCTTCCCATAATGACACTAACACAACTTACCTACAGTGTTGCTCAGAAAGCAGACGAGTTTAATTTGATGCTGAATTGTGGAATAGATGACATTATTAAAGTTTTTTTAATTTTGAAATCGCTATGTGACCTGTTAAAAACAGTCTGTTGGATTCTCTATAAAGTTCTGGAAGTCTGTCTACTGTCACTCTTGCCCTGTGGAACACTAGGCCTGTCACAGCAGTGAAAAGAAGGAGAAGAGATCCTCTCTCTTTTTGTGCTGAGGTAAGGAAAATTAACACCTTTGAATTGCTAAGCCTCGCACATGCTACCGCTGCGCTTGGTGACACAATCTGTTTTGTTAGCATTTTAGCTCATTTTCTGCATCATTTAATGATGGAGGATTTGTTTCTGTGCCATCTAACTTGCTTTGGCAATGAGAAAGGAACCAGAGGCCACCTACCAGCGACCACAAGCTCCAGGGTAAATGAGTTCTGTCCTGCTCTGTTGGTAGCAATACATGTGTAGATGCCGGCGTCCCGGGATGTGACTGGCTCTATAATGAGGGAGTGTACTCCATTCTCACGGACCAGCATCTTGTGAGCACTGTCGGGGCGGATGGGCTTTCCATCCAATTGCCAGCTGAGATCGGGGGTTGGTAACCCACTCACCTAAACCAGAAAGGAGATACCAGTAAGTTTCTGTAATAGTAAAGCAATCAAATCACCAAGAGTTTTGGATCCAGCATCAATTCCTCCTTTGCTAGTACAAACAATGGCTTTTTCATGTTACTCTTTTTAAAACCTTCCCATGGTTTCCATAGCACATAGAGGCTTACTTCTAAACACTTCTTAGAACAATCCACAGGTAAGTGAAACAGGGACTGAACCATATTTCTGTCATCATCTTACTTCACCTGAGCCTATAAACATTCCCAGGTGATGTCAGCACTGGGCTCTGACCTCTTTGGAAAATAGAAGCTGTGCAACCATTATAACCATTACACTCAGCTTGCAAGCTTCCCATCAAGGAGTGGCCATCACCATGGAGATGTTAGTTAATGTGTCCATTAGTACACAGGCCTTTTATTATTTTATAATCCTTAAAACTGAATAATAAGAGCATTTTGAAATTGCCCAGAAAGTCACAGACAAATTAGCATCACAATGGAGACATCCTGAAATCTCAAGAGCATGGCAATTGTGTTGACCAGACAGCAGATAGAAACACATTTAATTGCTAGTACCATGGTGCATTGTGAAAGGGAGGGGTGGTAGCCATCTGCCAGCCTTTTACCATGTTGCCTTTGATTTTAGAGTAAAAGAGAATTAAGTTAGAGCTTTTGGTATCCCTCCTTCCTCCACCTTTACTAGTGGAAAGTGATGTATTTTGGCCCCCAAAGCTTATTGGGTTATAAAACAGTCATAAAATTAACGGATTATAAAATGGTTCCTTTGAAGCACTAGCTCTGTCCGAGTCAGCCAGAGATTCATAATTCCATCCTGCCCCATGGTAAGTATTCACTTCTGCTACCAACAAGGGATCTCCTATACATGTAGTCAGGCCTGGAGAATGTAAAGAAAAAGTGCAATTAAGTCATGGGTTGAAATGGGATTTCAGAGAGAGCAGTATTTAGGAAGTGGTTTCTGAGGCAGTATGCTATCCTCATGTCCCTTGTCATCCCCAGCTCTCCACATGTCCCCTCCCTGTCAGGAAGACATTAGCAGTGGTACAGAACTATAGCAGGAGATATTCCCAGCTGGGATCCAGCTCTTGGGGAGTTTATAGCTTGTTCTCACTTCTCCGGGTTTGGTCGTGGACATACAGGATCTTCGGGAGACACTGATTGGGTCGTTTCAACACACACAGTTCACAGAGGGGCTGTTCCAGTACGGAGAGTTACTCATACCCAGGCGAAGGGACCATGCCCGGCTCTCGTCACCCCACACTCCCAGTGCGCAAGTGAGGACAGCATGAGATCTGTCGGGAGGACAGCAGGGGCTGAAGGTCATCACAGCTGGCCAGTCTGATCCACGTGGAGATGCAGGGAGAGGCGCACCAGAGTTCCCGCCCCTCAGGCTTGCATGCAGGGGCTGTGGTGGGAAGGGCTCTCTGTTCAGTGTTCAATTGATGAAGTCTTTATTTCCCTTTCAAATCCTAAACACACTGAACATTTTCTTTGAAGTAGGTAGCACTGTGCAGTGTCTGTTCACAGGCAAGACATCCATTTCTTCTTCTTTGTTTTTGAGTCAGAGTTTCACGTGACCCAGGCTGTGGGGAGCTCACTACGTAGCCAAACCTGACTTTGATCTTGTTCTCTTCCTGCTTCTGTCTTCTTAGTGTTAGGATTACAGGCTTGTGCCACCACATCCAGTGGCTTTCGTAGTTTCTTTATCCGGGTCAGATCGTGATAGTGAATTCAAGTAGAGGTTATCTTAATTCTCAATATCTTTTTAAAGGCAGAGATGAAAGGACATTTCTGTTGCTGTCTGGAGCTATAAAAAGTAGTTATCAGAGTGCTATGGAAGAGCGTAGCACTCATACCCACGCTTGCTGCGTGCTTGTTTTAAAATCTCAGACTTGCTGCAATTTTACTTCTATGTAGTGCAGTATATGTTTAAAAACATGCATTTTCTTATGTTTCTTTCCTTTTTTTTTTTTTTTTTCTTCTTTTTCCCTGAAACAGGGCCTGCCTGTATAATGCTTTCTGGCTTATATTTTCCTGGGGGGACCAAGCTGGCTGCCTGTACCTGCCCCATATGAGGGTTGGGAGTAAGGGTGGGTCAGGCCGCCATGCCTGACCCACAGTTCCTCTCTTAAATACGAAATTAATAACAATCCCAGCATATCACCATTTCCTTTGTTGACGAGAAATGCCATGTATAGGTCCTCTCTAAGATTTTTTTTTAAATTTAAAGTACTTCTTTAGAAAATGGGCAAGTAAACAATTTTAGCGTGTTTATTTTGCATGCATGATGTTCTAGACTATGCACTCATTGGAGAATAATAAAATTATAAGCACATTCGTTGTCTCATATGCTTATCCTTTTTTTTTTTTTTTTTTTTTTTTTGGTGCGGCAAGAGCATTTCCAACCTCCTGTCAGTCACCTTCATGTGCTTGATGGGTGGCTAATAACCACCAAGCAGAACAATGGATTTCTTGAACTCTGTCTCCTGCGTGACTGGTGTTCATATCTGTGACTGACAGCTTCACAGTCCTGCTCCACCAGCCCTCAGCAAGCACCAGTCAATGCCTCCACTGTCGAGCTTCTTCAGAAGCATGTAAGTGACAAGCAAGTGAGGTCACGTAGTGTTAGCCAGGGTTACTTCACTTCAGGTACTGTCCTCTAGGATCACCATACTTTCACAATTTCCGTTTACCTTCCACGGGCATATGTCTAAATCTGCTCATCTGCTGCGGGAAACTTGAATTGATTCTGTGTTTTAGCTACCATGAGTGAGGTGAGCGCAGACGTCTCTGACTTGGGATTGCGTTTCCTGTGGATCTACGTCTGGCTCAATCATATAGTAGTTTTGACATATGAACTCTCGTGTGTGGTGTTTGTGCACATGTTCGTGTGTATTCATGTGCTCCTGTCGGTGGAAGCCAGAGGCTGATGTCGGGTCTCCACGTCATTTTTGAGATAGGGTGTCTTACTGAACTTAGAGCTCGCTGGTTGGCTAGGTTGCCCGGAAAATGAGCTCTAGGGGTCACCTGTGTCTACTACCCCACCAGCAGTGGTTACAGAGCACCAGCTTTCTCTGTGGATGTTAGAGAGATCTGAACTCAAGTCCTCATGTATGAACAGCAGACACTTTACTGGCTCCTAACGTGTGAACCTTAAAATTTGTGTGTATGTTTGTATGTGTGACAGGGCCATGCTATGGTTGTTTGTTTGTAATAGAGTTATGTTATGTAGCCCTGGTTGTCCTGAAACTCATCATGTACACCAGGCTAGCCTCAAACTCACAGAGATCTATCTGCTTCTACCTTCTGACCACTGGGACCAAAGGCAGGAGCCAACAAGCCTGGCCCTCCTCCTATGTTAATTCTTGATTAAAAATGAAATAAATTTATTGAAATTCAACTAATGTTTTGTATTGTAAGATATACTACATTAGAAAAGAAATTATTTTAAAGAATACATTTATTCTTTTCTGTATGTTCAAAGAAGCCCAAATTTACTTTAAAAAAAAAAGAGTAATCAAATAAATTAGATTACTTCAAAGTAAATTTTTAGGATTGAACTAAAGCCGCTTGACCCCTGCCTAAGAATGAGGAGACACAGATGGTCCTCCTATTTCTACCTTAAGATATGTCTTGTGGTCATCGGCAGATCCTCTCTCAAACTCATGTTCTTTTTCATATTGATAAAAGAATCATAATTTCTACTCTTGCATCTGCAAGACTGATGTTTTCAAAACCAATTAAGGCCACAGCTATGGCCTAGTTTTAGAAATACCAATATGCATTATTTCCCTTTGCCTCACATTAGCTGTGGCACGTGGATAGCCATAAAACTTATTTTTAATTTCTTCTTCTCTCACATATTGTATCCAGACAGCAGTTTCCCTTCCGTCCACTCTTCCCAAACTCCCCCACACCTCCCCTCTCCCTCAGATCCACTCTTCCTCCACTTTCCTTCAGAAAAGAGCAGGCCTCCCAGGTATGTCAACTGAATACAGTATAACAAGTTACAAGACTAATATACGCTCATATCAGAGCTGGGTGGGGCAACCCAGCAAGAGGAAAATGGTTTCCAAAATCAGGCAAAAGAGTCAGAGACAACCCTCACTCCAACTGGTAGGAGTCTCACAAGAACGTCCAGCTACACAACCATAACTTCTATGCAGAGGACCTAGCTCAGAGTCATACAGCTTTCATGAGTGTCACTTCAGGCTCTGTGGGCTGTGTTCTCCTGGTGTCCTCAATCCTTCTGACTCCTACAGTCCTTCCCTACACTCCCCTGTCCCACATCAGTGGGATTCCCGAGCTCCCCAAGTAATGTTTGGCTGTGTGCCATGAACTTACTTTAACAGCAACTTTTCCAAACCTCTCTAACAAACTCTACAAGCCATTATTCATGTTCTGCAATCCCATGCAGAACCAGCAGATGGAGCCCAAATAATTTTAAAAAGCTATCCACATTTACTAGCTAAAGCTTAAGACTATAACACACAAGAGTATTGGTGTTAGCTCTTCTTTGAAGGTCTGGTAGAATTCTGTGCTGAAACCATTTGGCCGTGAGCTTTTTATGGATGGGAGACGCAGATGTCCCTCAGCTGAGGAATGGATACAGAAATTGTGGTACATTTACACAATGGAAGACTACTCAGTAATTAAAAACAAGGAAATCATGAAATTTGTAGGCAAATGGTGGAATCTAAAAAAGACCATCCTGAGTAAAGTATCCCAGAAGGAGAAAGACACACAACACATGGTATACACTCACTTATAAGTAGATATTTGACATATAACATAGAATAATCATACTAAAATCTGTACACCTAAAGAAGCTAAGCAAGGAGGACCTGGGTAAGATGATCAATCCTCACTCAAAAAGGCAAATGAGACGAATTTCGGAAGAGGGAGAAAACAGGGAACAGGACAGAAACCTATCACAAAGGGCCTCTGAAAGACTCTACCCAGTAGGGTATCAAAACATATCCTGAGATTCATAGCCACACTTTGGGCAGAGTGCAGGGAATCTTATGAAAGAAAGGGGAGATAGAAAGACCTGGAGGGGATAGGAGCTCCACAAGGAGAGCAACAGAACCAAAAAAAAATCTGGGCACAGGGGTCTCTTCTGAGATTGATACTCCAAACAGGGACCATGCATGGAGATAACCTAGAACCCCTGCACAGATGTAGCCCATGGCAGCTCAGTGTCCAAGAAGGTTCCCCAATAATAGGAACATGAACTCAGTTGCTGGTTCTTTGATCACCTCCACCTGAGGGGAAAGCAGCCTTACCAGTCCACAGAGGAAGACAAAAAAGCCAGTCCTGATGAGACCTGATAGACTATGGTCAGATGGAAGGGGTGGAGGACCTCCCCTATCATTGGACTGGGGGAGGGGCATAGGAGAAGAGGGAGGAAGGGTGGGACTGGGAGGGGATATGAAGGGGGCTACATCTGGGATACAAAGTGAATAAACTGTAATAAATAAAAAAAAAAGATATGGACTTCAAGTTAACCTTTATAGAGAAAGGGAGTATAATCAATAAATTATGATTATTGAATACAAAAAAGACTGTAACACACAAATGACAGAAGGTGAAGTGGGGGGGTCCTGGTAGGGGAGGAAATGTAGTGTGAATAGGGAGGCAGGTAGATAAGGGAAGTGGGGACTGGAAAGCAACCCAAACTCAATATGTATGAAAGTGCTGTAAGGAAACCGGTTGGCACGTATGCTAATTTAATAAAATCTAATATATGACATTATATAATAGATTAATATTTAATAAATATAATATATGATATATAATATATATATTTAGCAAATAATAGAGCAAAGTGGGAGAAATTTTTAAAAAGTAAGTAATTCCATAGCACAAAGTAATCATGGAGATTACCTGATAATTGGGATGCTTGATAGAGTCATACTTACTGTTGCTACAAAATGAGGGAGGGAAGGGGGAGGGAGGAAAGGAAGAAGTACAACCTAGTAATTTCCTGGAGTTTGGGCATCGAGTTCAGGGTAAACACATTTGACAGAAGTTTAGAGGTAAAGAAAATCATGATGATGACTCTATGTAAACAGGGAATCCCTTCTGCTTGAGATAGGACCACCTTGTACTCCACAGGAGAGACAGAAGCCAACGCAGATCTGGCAGGTGCAGACAGACTTACTTTGCAGTCCATCCTGCAGAGCTTGCCCTCCTGGACAGTCAGGTCCCCGGGGGCCTGCAGGAAGTGAGGTCTGAAGAATCGCTCCTGAATGGGCTCCTTTTCATCTCCACTGTCCCTTGAGCGAGATCGAGGCCTGGAAATGAGGGATTCGACGGGCAGATAAATACAAACATGCATGGTAGTGATTTCCAGGAGACGGATGTCCTGGTCTGACTCCACCCCCCAAGTTTATAGGCCAAAAACAAGGCACACAAACCTTGTTTCATTTGCAAGTTTATGATCAGTTTAATAGTCTCCAATCAGCAGACTACTAAATACAAATCACAAAACAGAAATGGAGGAGTTTTTTTTTTTAAAGCTTATCTTAGAAGTAATAGCTGCTCTTGCTCGTTTTTTTTTATTATCGTATCTTTCCAAGTAGAAATTAATATTAACTTTTCACTGTGATTTTAATTTTGTAGCTAATTATAATTTCTTATTTTATAAAAATATAATGTATTTCTCATCAAAATTCCTTTTCATGTTCCTCAGGAAAACAAATTACATTCTTAGGCACATTTAATTTTTCATTATTTTGCATGCCTAAAGGCCTTATTTTCTGCTTTAAAAGAGGTGTGGACCTCTCAGACTTTGTATGCCTTGTTACCAGAGCAATAGCACTGAGAGTAATGGCAGGGGAGACGCGAGACACCAAGCAAGATGCTGAGTGCAAATGTCAGAAATCACTGGGAAGACTGAGTTTAAAAGCAGAGGGCCGGGCTGTAGCTCAGAGGAAGAGTGCTCAGACGCATGGGCCAGGCCCTAGGTTCAGTCTTCAGTACTAAAGAAAGACCAAAAAGAAAAAAACGACCCCATTTAACTAGAAAAAGAATAATGGAGCAAATAAGACTTTCAGCTACCTCAGGCTACAGCGATCAGCTGTTTCATACAGGTTAACTAGAGCTATAATGTGTGGCCACAGGCCTTGTGGAGCCACTGACACCTGGGAAAGTTTAGGTGAATTCTACTTACTGAAAAAAGGTAAAAGAGAAGGATGCAGAGTGATGGGCGTAAGCCTGACATGTGTGAATAGGCACAGCCAGAGGTCTGGGGGCTGGTACTGCCATGGGGAGCAGTGTGTGTGCTGCCCAGCCATTGTCAGAAGCTGGGGCTCCGTGGTAGTCACTGGGGGATCCCGGGCACCACTTTTTTGATGTTTACCTTATCTTTCCACCAAAGGTGTCTGCACTCGGAGCCTTTAACTTACAGTCAGGACTATTTCAGGATGCTGTGTGTGCAATTCAGCTAAGAATGAACACACGCTCACAGGCCAGCTGTCTCGCCATATTCCTTTTGAAATTCAAATGCATTATTAAGAAATGGCATCCAGTGCCTTCCTGCCGTGGCTGTTTCAGCATCTGTCATAGGCGAGGGGTGTAGACATTTGCTAGAGTACGTGGGATCTCAACGACAAATCTTACCCACAAGACTCAGGGTCTCACTGTGCTATGTTCTGAACGGAGCGATTGAAAATGCACTCTTACCAAACTAGCCGCTTTTAAGAATAATGGTAACAGCGCACGATTGTCAGCTCACACGGCTGTTGGCTCAGATTTGGTTTTGAACACTCATGTTCCATTTGTTGGTATTTTCATGTTCATGTGCCAGCGAAAGGTCCTGAATGTTGACTTTTACATATTTCATAAATTATGTCCTACTTAACAAACTAATGATCATCTCTGAATAGTTTTGGACACATAGCGGCAAATATTTGTTCCCTCCTATTTCTAAAGTGCAAAGGGGCGTGATAATGATGTCACACACTTCAAGTCTGTGTTCATTGCTATAAGGGTGGTAGCAATGGGTTTACGGTGATAAAGGAATGAGAAATGACCCACCCAGGACGCCCAGCAATGAGCATCTGAAATACCTTCTGGCATGAGGGTGGCCTGAGGGAGAGCGGGGACTGCGGCCTCGTTGGTTGACAGCCTGTACCATGAGCCGTCCTGTACAGCTGACACGACCCTGTTGGGGAGATCGATCGGAAGATATTATGCACTGTGCAAACCTGTTAGCCATCACACTAGCAAGTGTTATAGCTTATTTTCCCTAAGACTAATTATTTCATAGTCATGCAGCACTGGTAATTGAGCCCAAGTGCCCCAGCGAAACTATTTGCTGAAAGAATTCAGGTGACAACAATCTGTATTATTTAGGATAGCATTCAAAATGACACCACTCATCAACCTGCAAAATAAAGTTTTTCTAACACATGAAGCCAAATTGTAAAACTGAATGGTAGGATGTTTTTCTCTTGTGATGTTCTATTTTCATGGTCGAACCTCTCCTTATTGTGGCCAATTCTGAGATCAGAATTACATGATTTTAATTTTCTGTCAGGTCTTCTCAGTAACACATTCATGAACAGTTAGTGTTACTGCTTTGCCCAAGCCATGTATTAGGGATATCTGTATGCAGAAAATGAGCATCCTGTGAGAAGTGTGCACAGGACAAAGTGGGCATCACCACAATATGTCCTTGTGTCTGAAAATAAACATGTGCAATTTGAAATCCAGGATCAACCGAATACCCAGAACATGTTGGCCACATGATAGTGGATTAGCTAATCAAAAGTTGTATTTATCTCTCAAGTCTGTCAACTATAAACTTGACAAGTTGTACATAGACCTTAGGGTAGCCAGATGACAAGAATAAGTCACTAGATGTTACTCTGCAGTTTGCTTTCAGCTTTTCTCATCACTATTATTCACAGGGAGTTCCTCTCCCACTTTTCAGAATGAGCAGATTCCCTCTAACTTCTGATGCTGGTCACAAAAAAACAGCAAGAGAGGGAATAGGAGAAGCAGAACTGCCATTAATAATTAGGCTTCATGAATTCTAGCTTGACATGAACAAGAAACCCTTGTAGCGAGATGCCAGTATAGACAGGCAGTGCAGGTGTATGCTTTGAAGACTTGTGCTCCAGCTGAGAGTGGGCAGGGACAGGACAGGATATCATGGCAAGAAATTCACAGTAGGATTTAATGAAGGGCAGGAATCCAGTCAACCTGGGTCTCCAGTCTTTCCTATCATGACTTCCTTAGGGATGCAGCCACCCAGAAAAGGCAGATACACAGGATGTAATGCAGACCAGAGAAGAACTGGAATCACCACGGAGCAAGGGGTAGGGGGTGACAACAGCACAATGCAACGGTGTCCTTCTGCTAGATAAGCGGATGTCCGTAGCACTCAGGGATTGCTAGAGGCTGGGGCGGAGGTCAGCCTTAGGAGGGAGGGCCGTTTTCCCACTGGATTAGCTATATCTGAAGCCTAGGCTGCACACACGTTTTTACCATGGGCTCTTTGCAAACGCTTGAGAATCTCTACAGATTCTCAAGAATTCAGGCAGTTAGTTAATCTCATCAAAATCCTCTAAATCTGTGCTCACTCTGGAAAAATCTACCTGTGACTTGCTTAGGAGATTTCCCGCCATTAAATACCTTGCTAGCACTTTATCAGACGAACACTTAAGATCTAAGGTTCCCTTTGAGATCCAGAACAGGAAAGCTTGGATTTTCTATCCCCCCCCCCCCCCCCCCGACAGCTTCAGGTTCACTGACGTGGGACATGGCTTTTCTATATGTGTTGCTGATTCAGTGGTGGAATGCATGTAAATTAATACATCTTTCCTGTGGTGTGACGCCCAGGACACGTGAAAAGTTTGTGTGTCATTTATGTAGACAGACATTCATAGAGTGTAAATTACATTCACACCCTAACCTTGAAATGGGGAAGCCAATATGATTTCCTGAAAAAAATCATCTTAAGGTCAATTTGATTTCTGATTATCTTCTACAACTTTGGGCAAAATAAGGATACATAAATGTATACACATATGCATACTTCACAAAGACGCTGTAAGGATTAAATGTTAAATCTTTCTGCACATATAGTAATCTCCCCTTCTGCATATAAGTGGGAGGGCTTGGTCTTCACGAGGTAGGACTATGTTTGGTTACCTTGTTGTTATTGGCTAAATATACCGCTGTATGAGTGAGATGGGTCAGTGAGTAAGTTGACTGTTGCCAACCCAGCAACTGGCTTTGATCCCCAGGAGCCACATGCTGGGAGGAGAAACTGAATCCTACACGTCCTTTGAACTGTACACACACAGAGAGAGTCAGGAGGTAGTGTAATAAAGATATTGTAGCATGTTGCTGACCACTACAAGAGCACTTTAGAAAGCATCTAGACTTTTAACTTTTTCCTTTGAGAAACAAATGTAGAATTCAGTGACACCGCTGTGAAGATGCTGCCTGTGCACATCAGAGGAAAGTTCAGGCACGAGGCCTGAATATGTTATGAAGAGGCTTCTCAGGCAGAGCCAGCACCGAGTGATTTTAATCCTCTGGGTATCCCAACCTACCCCAGATGTCATCAAAATCGTGTGCAAGTGCACAGCCTTGTACTTGGCTTTAACGTTCACATTTACTTCATTAACCCATGGAATGATAATGCAAGAGAAGCAAAGCCTAAGCAAAGCCCAGAACAAGGCTGGATCCTAACATAAATGTAGCCATCACACTAGTTTTCTCTTATTCAACTCAGCTCTGTGGTCCGTCTATTTCAGGGAGGAAAAAAAAAAAATCCACTGAGTTTAAAGTTACAGCACAAACAAGAAGTTTGAATTTTTGAAGTGATTCTGTGTGAGGCATCCAGCTTGTAGAGGTTATTTGATGCCTCATCCCATGAGGGCAGTTATTTACGAGATATGAAAATAACATTTATGTTTCGTAGTTTATGAGCCTAACTCATGGCACACAAGCCTTTGTAAAAGCCTGCCACTTGTGTACATCATGCAATTGGAGGAAACATCAAACTACAAAACAGCCTTCCCAAACCTAAACGGGCCACAATGTAACTTAGCAACCCAACAAAACACAGCAAAACACTCATGTTTAGATTCAGCTGCATCTTAAAGACAGGATTAGAGTCTGAACCAAACTGTTTCTGTGATCTTCGAATTGGCAGTGTCTGGTGAAGTGCTGCACAATCATGCTGAGCTGTGTGAGTGCTCTGGTCCCTGATGAATTGCTTCAGCCATCTACACAGAGCCACCTGTGTAACGTGTAACACATGGCCCCGCTGGCACGGGCTTGGAGCTGTGTGTCAGTCCAGCCCAGGTGAATCTGGAGCTAACTAAGAATATCTGGCTTGTTTCGTATCCCCCAAAGATTCATCCAGGTGAAAAAGCATCCTGCTTTAAAATATCCTGTAGAACATCAGCATCTGTGCCTTGGATCTCACCTTCTTCCTTGCCTGCCTTCTGTAATTGTTTCCATGGCTCGGGGAAGCCCTGGTGTCTGTGTCTTTCTTCACTCTGAGCTTTTTTTATGCTGACCCTTTCCTGCTCCTCTTGGCCATCATGGAGGCTACAGACTGTGAGCTGTCTCTGTTTTAACCTCCAAATATTTTCAAAATTAAGAAAAAAAATACAGGAAACTAAAGGGCACCAGGGCAGTAGAGAGCTTTGCTGCAGTGTTCTGTCTGCCATACTTTGTGCTTCTGAGAATGAATGTTTCCTGAGAGGGTTCGCTTTCTGTTTTGATTTTCTATCCATGTCTACTTAAGAGCATTCTTTTAAATAGTTTAACATTCACAAATTACAAGAACATGGCAACAGTTCAATATGCATTGAGTCTATAAGGCTGTGGCTGGGTAATTACTTTTAACACTATGTATCTACAGCCACAGAAGGTTGAGTCTGCCAAAGAATAGGTAAAAAATGGCCAGTCACTTGTTCTGGGTTCAATGTCTCTTTTTCTTAACGTGTAGGAAACTTAATCCCATTATCTAGAAATGATTCACAAAACCTACATCTGGAATTTTTGGACGACACACCTGCTCCTAACAACTCAGGATGAATAAAAAGGTTTTCCTTTTGGAATTAAAATAAATCAGGAAACATGGTCAGAAACTTGGAACAGCAACAACTGCAAAAGCATCACCAACTCTCCAGTTCACTCACAGCGGTGCAGATGGGATGTACACACTGGCACAACCTGTTCCTTGATGTCCATGTGGGAGAGTTCCTCAGACTTCTTTCATGAGCCCCATCCCCTTGTGTGGTGCTGGAGATTGAACCTTGACCTATTACAAATGTGGGGTAAGGGTTCTACCTCTCACCTAGGTCCTGAGATCTTGCTTCCCCTTGTTTGTCTTCACTGACACGGAAAAGGAGTGCCTTGGATCCGACTCTTAATGAAAACACTGTATTCAGTTTAAGCCCTGGATCTGTAGGCAGTGTCTAAGTATGTGACTTAGAGTATATTGCTCCTCCTGGCCAACCCAGAGCATTCATTGCATCATGGCTTAAATCATGGGAGGAGTGTGAGGGCTGAGATTTTGGTTTGCTGATATCATCTGGTCTACTTCTACTGCCTCTGTATTTTCTCCCAAAGGGAGAACTGAAGAGGCTGATCTTGGGGGCTTAGCCTGGGGCTGATAAGGCAGAGGTAGAGGGGTTTAGAAGGAGGGAAGCAATTGTTCTTTCCAATTGTCCTTGGCTGTGGGCTTGCTGAGAGCAGGGCAGCTTCCCAGTTCATGTGTGGCCGGCAGCATCAGCTGTGTTGTGGGCGTTGGCCTGTCTCTAGCACACAGCTGTGGTGGTTGTGGCACAGCTGCGTGTGATGCCACACTCCTTTCCCACGGGGGTGATAAAGAGAACAGCAGGAGGTCAGAGGACCACACAGCGGCAGCGACTTTCTTACAGATTCCATCCCCGTTGACTTGCTCGCTCTCCCACAGTAACGTGGGGCGGACCTCTCAGAACCTACCATTGACAGCTAGGTTCCACAGGCTCTGCCAAGGGTCGGGGCTACAGTCTTACTATGGGGCAATCTGTGTCTATGAGTAATGGTAACAACTGGCATTTCTAGAAGGTGCACTATATGCCAAGTAAGCCAAGTGCTTTTTACATGTACTGTGTAAATCCTCGTGATAATTCTTCTTTTCCATCAGAGGAAAGAGAGAGGTGACTTGATTCCTGAGGGCCATAGGTAGCAGGCGGCAGAGCCAGCATGTGCTCGGAGCTGCCAGGGGCTCTTCTAAGACACCACTGTGTTGTGTCTTCTACTTTTCTCTTGCCTCCTCTTTTCCTAGGTTTATAACATGGAGGGCGTATGTGTGGTTTACACCCAGGAATTGGGTAAGATTATGTTTTTTTAACTGAGAAATGGTACTTATACGCATTTACGAGTGGAATGTAATATCACAGGTGTGCAGTATGTGCTGATCCAGTCTTTAGGGTCTCCCTTTAACTACTGACTGCAGTACAGTTTGTCAGGACAGTTTCTCTAAACAGATACACTGACCCTTGAGGCTGGCTGGTATCTTAAGCTCCGTGCTCTGCCTTCCCTTGTTTTCAGCTCTTCCGCGCACACACATATTTTGGAAGAAGGCTAGAAGCAGATTCAATTCCAGTTTCACATCTGCATTCTTTTGTTCTTTAATGGCTTATTCCACTAACAATTTCAAACACGCTAGAAAAACGCATCGAAATTAACAGCAGGAAGCAGTTCAGTTCTGGCCAGTACTTAGGAGAACCAAAACCCTGTAAACACTGTCAACCTTCCTAGAGGAAGAGCAGAAGAGAGAACCCAACAAAAGATTCTGGATTTTGTTGAGTTCTCCAGCATCTGTTTTTAAGCAGTCGGAAAACTGGCAGTTGAAATTTGTTAATAGTCAAGGAAATATACAGAAAACAAGAAAAAAGGGCACGTTCTACTTCTGTTTTCACTCACACCAAACAGGAACACAAGCATTAGGATGTAAATCTTATGCCTGTATGTGTGTGTGAGTTCACATGTGAGTGTCGGTGAACACGCACATGTGTGCACATAGAGGCCGGAGGCCATTCAGCATTAGCTGTCTTCCACACAAGCCCCAAAGCTCCGCCTATGTTTGCACTGCCAGCGGGATGCCGTCACAAGCCCGCTTGTCACGTGGGTGCTGGGGGTCTGAATTCCGGTCCTCATGCTCATGCGACAGGCCATCTGCTCTCTGGGCCATCACTGCATCCCCTTTCAATAACAGCTCTGATTCTGACTTTTTCAGGAAGGTGGTCATTAGTTACTAAGACACTTTCTGATGACAGACGGTGCTGTGTTCCTACATACTCTGATTATCTGGATAATTGATTTCCGTCTAATTTTGATAGTGCACACATATTTTTTTTTAAAGAAATTGGTATTTGGATAGGAAAAAGTCTTGTACAAACTTTCAAGTCTTCAAGTTTTGCTAAGACACCATTTTCTCTTACGTGAGGGTGAGCCAGGCCTAAGTCTGATTCACTGAGAGGTGACGCAAGACAGGGCACATTCATCATTATTATGACACCTAAAATATCTGCTAACAACATCTTTTAAAGTAATGAAACATGAAACGATACAAATGCATTACAATCTTAAAATGTGGCTTTCTTTGTGGGTTATATAATGAATTTATCAATTTTAGTTCCCCTCTTTTAAATATATGACTTATATACTTCTGTGGGCTTACAGAAATTAACTTATTACACACTGAGCTCTTAAGGTACAAAATAATCTCCTGTTCATTTTTTGTGTTCCTGTTCCCAGCATAGTGCTGTATGTGATACTCAGTGAGAAGGAATCTATCTATAGTTTGAGTTGAGAGTTTGATGTCTGGCCAATTATTAACTTCTAAGAAGACAACTGCCTTTCTGACCTTAAATCTATGGTCAATATAAGAAAAACCATTTTGATACAAATGAATTCTAAATTTATGCATAAACACCGTCAGTGAGTATACTGATAGCTTAAATTCTAGACCAAGATTTTCACTGATGTATTTTTTTAATATTTTATTTGTTTGTTTGGTTATTTAATCAGTTCTCTGTCTTCATGAAGAGGGCATCAGATCCCATTACAGATGGTTGTGAGCCACCATGAGGTTGCTGGGAACTGAACTTGGGACCTCTGGAAGAGCAGTCTGTGCTCTAACCACTGAGCCATATCTCTAGCTCCTTCACTGATGTTTTACATGCATTTCTTTTAAAGTAGTTTATATGTACATGCTACCATTAGTCTGTCTCTTGTTTCCCTTGTTTATTTTCTTGCATTTAACTCTATTGAAATTATACAGTTTATTTTTTCAAGCTTTGTCCTCCTCTACTGCAACTCCATAACTCTAAGAGGCGATCACATTAGATTTGCATAAGGAATATATACATATTGACAGTATTTGCATAAGGAATGTATGTCTATACCAGGATCATTCCTATAGGAATTCTTGATGGAAGAAATACTTGCAAAGCCATGAAATTTTGTATCATTGACAGAGATGGATACAAGATGTGGAAAATAGTTCCATGGGTTTAAAAAAAAAAAAAAAGTGCAACTTCACCTTTTAATTCAGCAGCTCCTATGCCTAATCAAAGGCCTAAAACCCTAGACATAGAGCCCAGCCCTCCATGTGTTCTCACCTGAGGGTTAGCAGCCATGATTGTGTAATTCCCATCATCATCTAGGGTAGAGGCCGTGGTCTGGAGAGAGCAGGTCCCATCAAGGTCTCTCTGAATGGTGTAGTGGTCACTCTTTGGAGAGATCTGCTTCCCATCTTTAAACCAATAGATCTGTGGAAGAACACACGGATGAAGCCTGTACCCGTATCCTGACCGTTTAGACAGATAATAGTGCCCCGTCTGCAGAGGGCACTGTTAAAATGCCAAACCAGGCATCTTCTCAGGAGACTGAGCAGCAAATTCCATTTCATCTTAGTTTTTAAAAGTCACGTGTGTAGGTTTGTACGTGTCCAGGTGCACGCATATGCACTTGTGGAAGCCAGAAGAGGGCCATCAGCTCTCCTGGACCTGGAGTTGTCTGTGAGCCACCTGATGTGGGCGCTGAGAACCAAACCCAGGCCCCCAAAGAACAGTCAGTGCTCCTAACTGCTGGGCCATCTCTCCAGTTTAATTTTGTTTAATAAATGTGTGCATAAAAATATATATCTTTTTGCTCTTTGAAAGTGTCATTCACATTCTTATTATTTAGATGAAGCAACGTGTGTATATTTAACTATATACTACTGTCAGTGATTAGCTCTATGCAGTGGCATTATATGCATTTTTTCTTTCTTTTATGTATTGAAAATTAAAATGTATTACTTGTAAGATAAAGGTGTAAAGCTTGCTTTATAGAACAAAAAAGTCTCTAATCTTTTTCTGGTGACTTGTGATAAAAAACAAACAAACAACCAAACAGTACCAGGGAGGGAGGCAGCACACACAAGTCAGTCTCAGCTGGAAGGCCACTGTTGTAATTCTAGGTCAAGATGCATATGATCAATGTTTATGATAACAACTCTTCCCACTATATTAGAAAGAACACAGTGTAGCTGAAAGGCACAACAATTTTTAAATATATAGGTTGGACTGACAGAAAACTATATTTAAAATAGTTAGGTAAAAATAAATCTTGATCAAATAAAAGAAAAAAATTTTGAGACAAGGTCTCACTATGTAACGCTGGCTTGCCTGGAACTCACTCTGTAGAGCCCGCCTTGATTTCACAGTGGTCCACCTGCCTCTGCTTCCTGAGTGCTGGGCTTAAAGGTGTGTGCCAATATACCCCCAGCTACAAATAAAAGACTTAATAGTTATCATATCTCCTTCCCTCCCCTTTAACACAACCACCTGTGCACAGATGTGAGATGATTCATGGTTGTCCGTGAACTACACAGCTGGAAGATAGGCAGGTCATACCACGAGCCAGAGCAGTGCTCACTGAGATGCACCCACAGCCTCCAGACTCGCCATTAGCACCCCCTTTCAAAACCACATCATTTTCCTCTTGTAACCAAAAAAGAAAAAAAAAATGGTGACTGATTCCTGACAGACATTAGTCCCTTATGTTTAAAAATGACTACTTTAAAGTAGATATATGTGAAATCTGAGAATACACACTGACATTCTAACCCAACTCTGTCAAGGTATTTGCATTTGAAAATTCTATTTAAAAGCTTTGTTTTAGGGCTGGTGAGCTGGTGCTTTTCATCTCTAGAACCCATGCAGTAAGAGAGAATGGACTCCCGTGAGTTGTCCTCTGAGCCCCAAACATGTGCTGTGCCAAGTGTGTCCCCCAAACATGGAAAACCTTTTTCTAAAGTTGCAAATATTACAGGGTAATGAGATGATTACAGTAGTAAAGGGGTGTGTAACTAGGTGACAGAACCAGCTGGAGGGGGGAAGGGGTGGGGAAGGCAGGTGAGAGGGGAATGCACAAGAGCAGACATAATGACAGGTATGTAGGAGAATGCCATGATGAAACACACTGCTGAGTATCTTCACCTAAATATTAATGAAAAACCTTCCATCCATTTCCTTCCTTTAGGAAAAGACTGGACATACTTAGTCCTGAATATTAAACTTTTATTGCAATAGTTTTTCTAACTTCTCCTCTTCTCCTTGAGACAGGGTCTCACTATGTAGCCCTGGCTGTCTTGGAACTCACTACATAGATCTGGCTGGCCCTGACCTCAGAGAGATCTGCCTGCATCTGCTCCTGAATGCCGGGATTAAGGGCATATGCCACCACACCCAGCTTTCTTTCTTCCCTCCTTGATGATGATGGTGATGATGATTACTGTGTATTGGGGTTTTGCCTGCACATATATCTGTGTGAGGTTGTCAGGTCTTGGAGTTACAGACAGTTGTGTGCTGCCATGCGGGTCCTGTGCAAAAGCTGTCATTTGCCCTTGACCGCTGAGCCATCTCTCTAGCCCCCATACCTGGCCTTTTAACTCCTATTTTTTTAAGTTGGTTCCAAGTTATAAAAACTATATTATGCTGTGGTTACCAGAATTGTTACTTTCAGCTTCTCTAAAATTAAATTATTTAAGACATCACCCCTCCTAACCATGCATTTTTAGTGATTTGATTATTTCTGATGAAGCAAAGGTGCAATCGGAGGAATTCTTCCTTGTTCATTGCTTTTCTGTTTTTTGTTACAGCCATGTTTAAACAGTGATTTTTCATTATGTACTTATTGCTTACCTTTGGCTTCGGGTTCCCAGCTACTCGACATGTGAAAGTCACGGGCATCCCCTCAAAGATCTTATAATGTCTCAGCTTCATCTCAAAGAAGGGCGCTGCTGCATTTCCCACGGGCGCCTCTGCGTCCTGCTCCTCATCCCCCGACTCATCCACAGGCGAGCGCTCCAGCCTGTACTCTATCTCACTGATCAGCCTCTGCTCACAGCTGGACACTCTGTACTCCTAGGCCAGACACAGAGGGACCATGTCAGCATCTCCTGGGATACGGCCCCCTCACTAACCAAACACGGGAAGGTGGGGCATTTTTACAGCGAACCATGAGCTGGGCTCACAGGAGCTTTCATAAGAAAGCAGAAAACATCTGGAATTGAGTTTGTGTGGTATTTAGAGTCACCTTCAAGACCTATTCCCAAAAATAAAACAAAAAACCCATAAATAAATAAACAACCAAACACCCACAGAAGTGAAGGCTATCTATCCTAAACTCCGAAGAAAAAAGCACACTGGTCTCTTCTATAGGGTAAAAAGTGATGTGGGTGGGTGGCACGCCCCTCAGGAGGCTACTGGTATAAGGGGCGAGCAGCTGCCATGGCACACGGAATTTCCTCAAGTGAACAAGGGGAACCATTTTACCTAGGGGCTCCTTCCTAAGGCTGAAGCTATCAAGAGGAGCTCATCTCCTAAGCAAAAGCAAGACTGACAGGACAGCCACAACCTCATTTGAAAACAAAAGCAACACCAATACTCTATTGACACATGTCAGTATTTGGGGTGGGGCCTGCAGTTTCCTGCCTGCAGATTACCGTGTGCACAAGCCAGCCCATCATCGCATATTCCCTGGGTGATATTAAGCAGGAGACCTTTTCGTTGTTTTGATAGGATCTTGCTGTGTAGCCGAGGCTGGCCTCAAGCTCCGCCATCCTGCTGCTTCATCTTTCTGAATGCTGAGATTACAGGTGTGTGTTGCCACGCTGGCTTAAGAGACTACTTTAATTATGTTTTTTTCTTTAAAAAGTTACCGAACCCGAAAAATGTTTATTGGGTTGAGGAAAGGAACACAACAGTCTGAATAAAATTACAAAACCATACACCACAAACAGTTTTGTTCCATTTATCACCCCACTCCCGGAAGGGAAGTTTGCTGTATTTACTCATGCTAGAATTAAACTCAAGTATGTAGATAAATGATAAAAAAGGATATTCTGTAGCAAATAGGTTCATTGGATACTCTATGATATCATCTGGTAGCAACATGAAAAGTTGACACCAGCCACAGTATTTATAATTACCACATGGCAGTAAAGACAGACATACAGACACAAAAGGAAGCACAGAAGGTAGGTACAGTGGGAGACTGGACAGAGGAGAGGGGTAGAGCTTAACCTTTTGACCATCCAGAGGACCCCCTACAGAAGCCCGAGGAGCCCCAACATCCTGTAATGGCAGAAAACAAGAAGTGAGAACATAGCGAGATTTCTAGTTTCCTTTGAATGAATGTGTGTGGTGGCATACTGAGCACAGTGAAGCTTCCAGACTGAAGGAAGCCTCCAGGACAGGAGAAGGAGGGAGACTTCCTTGGAATCAAAGGCTTGCTTTAAAGCTTTTTGGGCCTCTTTCGCTCATTCGGTTTTCATTAGGGACTACATCTACAAACTCTAACAGGGAATGATAGAACTATAAAGCAGATTATACCAGACCCACAAATAATCTTTTTTAAGTAGCACTGGGCATGAGATAGCCCCTTAGATCTGTTGGTTAGTGTTTTATGATCACCTATGTGAAAGAGGGCAGAGGCTCCCCTTTCTAGTTTTAGCTGACATTTAAGAACATTATGGGGCATTTATTAGCTTACTTCAGAGAGTGTGGATGAAAAGTGGTCTTTCCATATAAAACCATTTGCGTTAAAGCACAGGACAGTTTGAAAAACACAAAGATACCAGAAAGAAAAGACATGCCGCTCAATACCAGATCAATATCAGTAATATCAAGTAGTTATTGGGAGGCTCCAACAATCACTCAGCAGTGAGCACCTCCTATGACGTTGATGGGACAGCAGTCTCCTTTTCCGTGACTTGCCCGCTACTTGCCACAAAGTTGATCGCAAGAACAGAGTCCATGAGACGTGTGGGGAGAGTGGGCAGAGTGCTGATTATTTCTCAGGAAGCTCAGAGCAATGCGGTACCTGATTGGCTGCTGTTTCTTCTGGCTCCTGGATGTTGAAGACATTTGCACTGTCAGCCCCGAGCAGGCGGCGAGCCATTCTTTCCTCATATGTTAGCCTCTGCACAAAATAAGTCACAGAAATACACAAATGAGGGCAATCACAATTATGCATTTGCTTATGGAAAAGGAATAAAAACATAAAATAGGTTTGGACATTTTTCTGTAACTAGTCTCTCTTGAGCTTCATAGCTCTAGCCTAAAGAGTCTGTTTCTTTTCCCGGCTTCCTTTACTTTGTCTTTTCTCTCCTGTTCCTGCTCCATGTAGTCTAATCCAATGTTGGGAGATGAGATAAGGAATCCTGGCAGCTACTACTTGATAGGATGCAGATCCAAGGGAATGATAAATTACAAGGCTGAGACCACAGAGGATAGCTGTACTGCCCTTATCTTTAGCAAAAAACCCAGAGGAAAAAGGACGTTTTATAACAGCAGAGGAAGGCTTAAAGGAGATGTTCTTTTCAAAGGCTTTCACAGGCTTCAGAACATGCATGTCGGTTTCAGCCAGTGGCAGAAAGAGAGCTGCTCAATAGGGCAGCAAGTGGAGCACGGAGAGGAAAGGCAGGTGTCACTGGCAGAAACAATCTTGTCAGTCAGTTAGCGCCACATGTGACACGCAGACTACGCTCGATCAACATGAGCACATGGGAGTTTGAGGTCAGCTTCACCTCTAAGAACAGTGTCTCGGCTGCGGTGTGGTGTAAGCAACCTGAGGCAAATTGAATCCACAAAGAAATGGCTGAAGTAAGGACAAGTCTGTGCCAAAGGCAGCATCGGCATCCTCATTCCCAGATGCACACTGCTTGCCCATGGAAGGAAAACCATGCTCTTGTGGCCACCAGCAGATGGCTGGTACCATTCTGCCGGGCCGTCCCCATGAGTGGCATGCCAGCAGCTTTGTTGTCTGCTGACATGATTCTTGTATGCGAGTCCCATGTGCCTTAGAATTATTGGTCTGGGAGGAACTTTTAGAATCCACAAATACCTTTAGGGTCATTTTCAAACAAGGGATCAATTAGAAATAAGCACTAATTAGTAGGGAAGACTCTAAAAAATATGAAAGTATAAACTTTATTTTGGACAAAACGTCAAACTTCTAAATGTCAACACAAACACTATTTGACATTCTCTAATCAGATAAATATGTTGGATGAATTTACAGTTTCCAGTAATTGCTAGTTCTCATCCCAGCTGAAAGTGGGAAGTGAAACAGTTCAAATGCCAGATAGCCCTAAGGTTGAGATTATTTCATTTGCTGAAGAAATGGCAGGGGACAAGAAGAGGATGTTTGAATGATTCGGTCCAGTGTGATTATGCAAAGTGGTTTTATCAAGCTTTCTGACATGAGGGAGTTTAATTTTCTAATGAGGTTTTAGATCCTTGCTCTCTTAAAAGTCTTCCTAATGTTCTGCTGGAGAATTTTAGTGGCAAGCCTGCGCCTCATAGGCAGCAACAGTGGTGGACACCTACCCCTTCACAAGCTGCCCCTGCTCCCCTCAGAAGCCAGCCTCACTTCTCAGTTTGGTTTCTATGCCACTGTGCTATGTGGAAATACAAGCCCTTGTCCACAGAAGCCAAAGTAAGTAACCGAATATTATGTAATGACACAAAAAAACTCAAAAAAAAAAAAAAAAGAAACTTCAGTTTTCTTGTCCTAAAAACTATTAAATGTCGGATTGATGAAACTGATTATAAATGTTTACTTATTGCAAAACAGATAAATATGGATCATGTATACATAAATGAGTTATAAAATATAAACAAGCCAAATAAGTATGCATATCAATGATATGGTTGAATTGTAGCTTACAGAAGTTTTATTTTTAATCCAAGAGAACCCTCACCCATAAGAAATATTTAAAGAAAAAAGTTTGTGCTGGAGGGAGTTGGAGAGATGCCCTCGCCTGGCTAGGAAAAAACATTCCCATAGGCATCTGTTTAATCTTCTGAAGGCTTTTGTTGACAGGACCAGGGAAAGCATCCATGCTGTGTGCAATCACTGGCAGGTAGGGTTGGGAGCAGGAGTAGGGTTTCGGGGGTGGGGACACTTCCTTCTTGTGCAGAGCCTCAGGACCCAATGAAATAACCTCTCAAAGTTCAGCAGAAGCTTAATCTTTCTTAAGAGCCCTTAATCATTAAAATCAGCACCTACTCCTCCTCTGTTCTCCAACTTTCCAATTAAACAGGGCTCATCCACATTTCTTTTCAATGTTTCATGATTTAAAAAAATTCCAGAAAACTAAAGTGGTTTTTTTTTTGTTGTTGTTGTTGTTGTTGTTCTGAAAAGGCATCTGAGATGGTTTTATTCAGAGGCTCCTTCAGCTGAAGGGCCAAGCTTACTTTTCTGGTATTTCATGATAAAGCCAGAAAAGACTCCCCTATGTTCGGGCTACCTGATTTGCTACCTCTCCCTGCCCTTTTTGAAAACTCTTAAGATGATAAGAAAAGAGTAAGCAAACTAACCAACACAGTTATGGAATATTGAGGTAGTGGATGAACCATCTATTTCTCATCAGATTGATGGATATAATCGATAACCATAAGTAGTTTTGTTGTCAAGTATAGTAGCATTGCTTTAAAACGAGGGACAGGATGGTGGGACAGGGATAGTCGTGAGGTGATGGGACAGTGTCTACTCAGTCAGAGAGGACAGAATTCAACCTTGGTAGTGATTTTACTAGTACAGGTTTCTCTAGATGAAAGACTTTCATTCCAGTTCACTGCTTCTGGGTACCAGCTATCCCAGACTGTCTTCCTGTTTCCTCTCAAGGAGCCACCTAACTAGGATGGAATCTCTGTGGACCATTTATAGCAGCATCATTAATCATTTGCTGTGGTTTCAACTTTAGTTGCTGCCATTACTGCTTCCTTTTCTCTCCTACTCACTAAGAGGGATGCTGAGATAAAGAGATAATGAAACAATCTGGTGGGCAAGGCTTATGAATGTGAGCCTCAATGAACCAGGGGGAGAGATCTGGGCAGTGGGGAGCTAGGGTTCTAAGTCTCAGCCCCTTTTCCATCAGTACCGGCTGGCCATTGTTCAGAAGGTCCTCCTTGAAGCGAAGTTTCCGTTCCAGGTCTTGAATGACAGCATCCTTCGTGCCTTGAATCTCCTCATCAGAGGCTATTCTAGCAGTCCGACTGGTCTTCTTTGGAAATCCCCTGTGCAACAAAACCAGAAGGCAGTACAGTCAACTGCTAGATGAATATGCAAGTCCAAGACCGCATTCAAGTTCAACAAAGAGAGAGGACAACGTAGCAAGACGCTGTTCATAGTTTATCTTTTAATGCACCTACGTTCCAGCATATAAAGAAAACCATGAAAGGTGCTTTTGGGAGTTCAGGAAACACTAAAAGGAACCAGTTCCTGGAGAAGGTTCAGATACCCAAGAGGAAACATCTTTAGTGGCTAGGTAAATGTCCCAGACAGGGAAGGCCCGTGTTTTAATCCTAGGGAGTAGTAATATGAAGTAATAAAGTGATGTGGCTTGCTATCAGGCTTAACCAGCCTCAGCCTTGATCTTGGACAAGTTTCTTAACGTTGCTTATTGCTTATATAAAATAAATAAAAATGAATGCAATGTGTGAATGTTAAACAGGACAAATTTCTCTCATGACTTTTAAAATTCTCTGGTCCTTCAGTATTCAGTGACAAGAATTGCCTCATTGTAAGCAGTACAGGAGTAGCACCGTTTGTCAGAAATACTCGGGGCCAAGATCTAGGGATGTAGCCCAGATGGTAGAGTGCTTGCCTAGCATGCACAAAACCTTGGGTTCTATACTGAGCACAGGGATAAAACTGGCTGTGTAATGCCTGTCATCCCAGCACTCAGGAGGTGGAGGCAAAAGGGGCAGGAGTTCAGTCATTCTCGGCTACAGAGCAAGTTCAAACCCTTCCTGGACAGTACAGTTCTCTGTCCAGAAAAAGTGAAAATCCTTCATGTGCCCTTTTAAAATCCCATATAACATAAGAGATATTCTACATAGAATTCTTAGTGTGCCTGCATTTTGAGGATGACCTATCACAGGAAAATAGGTACAGGGTTTTCCACTTCCTGTAGCTTGTGAATGCTCAACAGTGTGCATTTGGTAGGGTTTCAGAAATTGGATTTTTATATTAAGGATTTTCTACTTAAATTACATTTGCTACATCCCCTCCTGTCTCCGCGAATCCTATTTGACTAGTGTATGCCTGCGTTATAAGATCTTTGGGGTGGTTTTACAGAAGGGTGCTATGGCCAGCTTTGCATGTCTTACTATGGCTGATAAGCCTTAAATATGAATTCTTACAGTAGGTCACATTATAAGCAACACAGCAGGATCATTCTTTCACAGGGCTGCAGCAATTCCTGTGCTGTGCACCAGAGGGCACCAATGCTGTGTGCTGGGTAGGTGTGGGACATTGCTGCTGTCTAAGCAAACTGCTTCCTAGTTCTCTTTCTCTTCTGTCATCACCTCAGTGGGTAGAAATCAATGAGAGATGGAACACTATGTAAAGGGAAAATGAATGACCCATCCCTACCTACCCTATTCAACATGGTTGAAATTTGAGGTTTAAACAAACAAGCAAGCTATCAAGACACAGAAGAATGCATATCGTACTTCCAGGTATAACAAGGCTAAAGCTAAAGTCTGGTGCTAGGGGCAGAAGCTCTCTGAATGTATGGACCAAGGAGTCACTATGACCCCAAGGAGCGGACCTGCAACATCATTCTAAACCTGATTCAGTAGAGGCAGAAACTCCGGGCTGAAGCCCAGCAGTCTTTATTTAATAACTTCCCTGGGTGATTCTGATCCAGGAGAAGGATGGATAAACAGGCTCAGCAAAACATACACATGTGGGCAAACTATAAAAAGAAGAGAATTATCGACTCAGAAATTCAGGGTAGTGGGTAGCTCGGGGGCCAGTTAGTGTACGCAGCTGGTAAAAGGTGATTTAAGGATTTCAAAGGTACAAGAAATGGATGTTCATGTTTACTACCAATACACTATTAATACGTATAAATTATATACCTTGTAATAGTAATAAAAAGCATACTGCACATGCGTCAGGGCGTCACCACCTAACATCATTATTTACTATGATAAGAAGTAATGGGCTTGCCAACTTCTGATTTCTTATTGTTCTGATAAGCCTTGCGGGGAGCGGGGGAATAAACCTGAAGCACGCAAGCAGAAAAATGTGAGGACCCTGTCACAGCTCCTTCCCTACACTCATCATGATGTCAGGTACCCTGGAGGCTGTGCACCTAGTCTTCCCAGCAGACATCCTCCTCCATGGTCCACGCGTCTCTGATTCCTTCTTGAATGTTCCTGATTCTGCTGGGTGTCTATCCTGAATTTTTAGAGAGGCCATCTCCTACCCCGGTGCAGGAGCTTAGAGAGGCCCTGATGCTAGTTCTCAGCCAATCTGAGGTGTTTTTTGTTTTTTGTTTTTTTTCTCCCTTCTAAGTATTAGCTATTTTAGTAAAGGTAGGTGACATGCCTGGGCCACTGAGAGGTGAGTGATGGCGGTGGTATGAGGAGGTCGTGTGCCCCCATCTCCAAAAGAAGACATAAAGGGAGGAAGGGCCCTCTTCCTTCTCTTGTAGCAATACACTGTCCCATCCTAGTCTTGTTTTGTAAGTCAGTAAATCTTGTGTATTTCATCTGCTTGTAACCGAGTCTTTTGCTATTTGCCTAGGAAAATATCCTATCTAATAAAACCTGTGTTTCCAGGTCCATCTAGTCCAGGCAAATTTGCCCCTGCACACTAGAGTTAAACATTAAATAATGTTTAAAATAAATACTGTGGCAGCTTTAACTTTGGTTCTACTCACTGAGAAGTCATCTTGAGATTTAGGGAGAGGGGAAGAGGCAGAACACAGGGAGCAAACTTGTTTTAGGAAATGAATTATGCATTAGCAATAATTAATAATTAAGCAAATGAATTATGATTTAGAATTTCGTTTTTAGTACCATGAAGTCACTAACAAAAATCCTCATAGTTTTCTAGGTTTCCTATACAGACTTTTTTCTGGTTATGTCATCACCTGAATGTCTCCTTGTAAAGATGTACCTAAATGTATCCCAGTGATAATATACCTTGTTTGTATCCTTCATGCATCCATCATACTGATTATTTGTATTTTGAAATGGTCTCTTTCCCACCATGGCTGCTTTTGTTCATTCAGAGCACACCCAGATGTTTCTGTAATGAGTGAATATATGTGTTTCTACCTTCACTTCTCTCTTTTTCTCCTTTCCCTCCTTGGTCAAGAACATGTGTGCCACACCATCTGAAATCAGATGACGCGTGAAAAGCTAAGCTCAGGACAAATAAATATTGCACAATTTTGGAAGAGAACTTTGTGCTGCTTTTGCCACAGCCTGAGAAACAGAACAGCTAGCTTCTGAGGTAACCTGGAAGACAAAACTGAGGACAGCTAAAGTCTTGTACATGAATCGTACACGCATGTGATTTCCCGCTGTTACTCAGCCTAAGCAGCATAGCCAAGTTGCACAACTGTGGATGAGCAGCCTCTGATAACAGAAGGAATCTGTGTTGCAGGCCAGCTACACTAAGAGCACAAATAAGAACCAAAGGCAAAAGAAGGTGGGCAAAAGAAGGTGAATGTCAAGAACAGAGCAGACCATCTAAATGAAGGAGGCAGAGAGTTGGTGTTTATAGACAGTTTCATTGTCTGGGGCAGGTAGCACCTGTTGTTACTAGAGTGGAAAGCATTTCCCGGTACACTTGACTCTTTTTGAGGTACTTAGGATAGCTGCTCTGGAATATTTCACCGAGAAGTCATTGTCCTAAGGTGGTCTCTGCCGCTCAAGTATTTATCGTTTCAATAGTATAAGACTACCCTTGGCCCAAATAAAAACCCTTCCCATTCTACATTATTTTTAACTAGTCAAATGTAGAAAGCCAACAAGATTATCAGTATTATGCAGCAGGGAATGGCATCTTATGCCTGACTCCAAGTACTTAGGAGGCAAAGGCAGGAGGATCACCAATTCCAGGCCAGCCTAGGCCATATATCCAGACCCTGTCTCAATCGACAACCAAACAAGCAAGATAAGCAGTACTGGAAGGAAATGCACATGATTTCTCTTTTGCTCCTAGTTTTAAGACATTGTTCTTCACTAACAGAATTGAAAGAACTCACATGGTATCAGTTTGGAACAATCACTACTCTAACAAGAGTCAATCAGCTGGAAGAGCAGTTTAATCAGCTAATTCCACAAACAATTACTAAGCATTTGGCAAGGCAGAGTGGTAGGTTAACCGACTAATGCAAAATTCTTTTCGTTCTAGAGAAACAAACAAACAAAGAAAAAAAAATACAGTTGGTTTGTAAGCTCTCATTCCTGGGTGACATCATGAAAATCTACACACTAGATATTTCATGTATAAAAATGAGGAAAAACAGCTTTGTCTTCATAGCCTCTCTTTCCACTGTCTTACAGGAGGAGGATGAGCCAAGAGGAACAAAATGGATGAGGAGAAGGGTTTTAAAAGAATCAGTTTTCTGGAATGTACAAATCACCCATAATGACTGACTGCCTTTTCAGAGCTCCACTCTGTTCTAGATGAGAGGGATGCAATACTGATGAAAATAATGTCCCACCGTCTATAAAATCATATTCTACAGTGGAGGTGACTGAGACAGGAGAGAAAAAGAATGAAGGGAAGGACATTCTGTGGGCGCAGTAAGTGCCACGTAGTGTCAGATATGTAAATAAATGGCTTACATTAGCATAGTCATGTGACATACTAGCCGAGGGCGTAAAGGACATGAAGTTACTACCTGTATATGGAGATCTGGGTAGGTAGTGTATAGACCCTCTGGTCAGAATGCATAGTCACTGTGAACCATGAGGGACGAGATAGCAAAGACATCATTTCTCACACATAGTTTAATTTGGAACCTTTAAAAAATGGCTGGGGAGGTGAATATCACAGAAATAATTAAGAAAATATCTTAGAAAAGCAAGTTAAAACCTGCAGGTGGGGTTTAGAGTAACATGGAAGTAACATTGATCTCTAACAGGGTTAGAGATCAAAACGGAGCTTTTGAGTACAGGAGACATAGGGAAAGGAAAGCTTTTGAATACTCTCCCGAGGTTGGAAGTGACAGGGTGTGGGCTTGCTTCTTTACGTGGACCGCCTCTGACAACGGAAAAGGAGCCAGCTCATTAGGAAGTAAGAAGGCAGCTGCCTACAAAGGGTGTTGTTCCTTTTGGGGATATGCTTATTCAAAGAAAACTGCACTCAAACTAGACCTTTTCATAATAATCCCCACCCAGAGGCAAACCTGAGCCAGTAAACAGCTTGGAACAGGTCTCCCACTCTACTTCCGTGTATACACTAGGTCCAACTGTGCAAAGAACACCACAGAGCTGTTTATCCTGGCTTTGACAGTACTTTACTTGCCATTTTGAATAGTATCCATGTGGTTGGGGCAAAAGCAGTTTGAGCATGAACAGAAGCACCTGGAAGGCAAAATCTTCCAGGTTAGGTCACCACCGAATGCTTCCCCCTTGATACACTTCTCCAGGTCAGTTCTAGTGGACAGGACAGAAACAGCTCTGCAGAGTACAACAGCTGGAGTGCAGGCCTGGCTTTCCAGCTGCTCTAAGTAGAGTGGCCTGAGGGTCACTCAGTTCCACAACCATTTCAGGGCTTGAAAGCACAGGCATCCTGGGATCCTTTCTATATCTGAGTACCCTCACCTCTTCTTTACAGGACTACCGTTACCTACCCATAATGCTAACTGTTCTTCGCGCCATTTTCTGCGAGGTATGGATTGAGGAAGGTGCACACACAAAACACTTCACTCGCTACGACTTGGTATAGTACCGCCCACACTGAGAGTGAATGAGCTACCCTTGGTCATTTTCACAGAACCATCACCTGCACGGGCCCTGGAGGCCTTGCCTACAAAGCTGCTGGAAAACAGGGGCCCAGGAGGCTACACATCTTTCTGTTGATGCCTCATAACAGGACCACAAGGGATGCTTCCAATTCCTTCAGTGTGGAGTGGCATGGCGCCTACCTATCTGCCTCAGGGAAACAGGAATAATGAGCTGCCTGCCATCTCTGATGCCCCGGATGTCTGCTGGGTTCTCTTTTGCTGGCTACCATTTAACCAATGGCTTGACTTGAGAAATGAGTTAAAATGCTCCAGAGCTCTGGCATTTAACTGCAAACAGAATCGGTCACAATCAAATATCTCCTTAGAGGGCTATGTCACGTCTGTAACTGCTCTCTTTGGTCTGGAAATCCCAGGGATCCGTCACTAGAGATCAACAGAGACAACGCCCTCCAGGCTGGGTCATAGCACACCCTCTTGGCCCTGGATTATTCTAGTCGCTGGGAGGTCGCAGTTACTGCATGCAGGACTCTGCGTGTCCCCACTGCCTGTTTCTCATAAAGGAGGGGCAAGAGTGGGCACGGGAAGGTTCCAAAGAGCTGGGTGCTTCAGGGTAAATGCTCTCAGTGCGCACGCACCAAACATCTGCAGGCACACATCCTTCTTTCTGACAATCGTGGGCTAGCGTTTCAAGCCACACCTTATAAAAGAAGAAATGAGAGTGTGGTGGCATGTGGCTGTAATCTCAGCACTTGGGAAGATCGGGAAGACAGTGAGGTTGAGGCCAGTGTAGGCTACATGGGACTTTCCCTCAAAAAAGCCAGAGACAGGTGGAAGTGAAGGGTGGGTGACAGAGAGAGACAGGAGAAAGGAGGGGTCGACTGACTTGTAATGGGCTTGGTGGCAGATGTGTGTGATCCCAGGATGACGGTGGGATTCTGTCTCAAAAACCAAACTGAAGAGACTGGAAAACTGTGGCTATGCCATACCACTTAAGAGAACACAGTCCAATACTGAGGGTGAGCAAAAGCCACTGTGCCTCTGAGCCAGAGAATCGAGATGGTCTAACCCAACCCCCAGAGCTGGCACTTACATACAAGAGTCCCTCTCCCCCCAGACGGAAATGCCCACAGTATGTCAGAGAAAAACATGTCACCAAAGACTCAGCCATCAAACCAAAAGAATAGCTTCTTCAACTGACGGGAAGTTCCTTCAGGGCTAGAAGACAGTCACAACAAAGTCGTGGCTTACTGGCTGGCACAGAGCTAAGGCCTAATCCGCCACTACTACTAGGTGGCATGGAGCTTGACAAATCTTTGATACAGTTTCCATGGGCACAAATCAGCGTGGCTTCTCCATTAATTTTTAGAGAAATGTTAGGAATGTCTGCACTCTTTTGCGGTGATAATTATACTTTGGTTCCAAAAACTACTCGTGACACAGACAGCTGATGATGGCGAGCAGGAGCTCCTGTTACAGGCTGCAAGCCCTCAGAAGGGCCATCCTTAGAAGAAGGTCAAAGCTGAGGCTCAGAAGGGACCTCTGTCTCCGCTTCAGACGATTAAGGTCATGAGCACACAAGGCATCTGAAAGATGACTCTGACTAAGTTTTGTGTGTGCCATTCTAGGATAGATTATTTATTTATATGGTACTTGCTTGGCTTCCAGGAAGCAAGATATGAATCCCAGACTGGCATTCACACATCAAAGTTGATATTTAAAGGAGGATGGCCCTAAAGTTGTGAATTTTTTGCCTATACCTGAATGGTGGGATTACAGGAGTGCTGGGGGCTGGACTCAGGGCTTGGTGCATACTAGATAAGCCATCTGACAGCAGAGCCACACTCCCAAACCAACAATTTCCTGTTTTTGAAATCTGTTATGAAAGAAGTGCTAGCATAGCCTTTTCTCACTTTATGCTCCAACAGATCTTGTCAATACCTCCATGATCTCTGTCTAGAAGTTTTTACAAAAGCATTGTAAATAATGCATCTTTAACAATTTTAAAGAAATTTAAGGTTGTTGGTATGAAATCAGAAGCAATAGATTTTAGATACTCTGCAGTAAGGAATCTTAAGAGAAGAGTCCAGTGATCTATTGAGGATGAGGCACTAAGCCACTTCATAATTTTCCACCTGAGTTCATGCCCCCTTACTTATCCATGGTGATGCAGAAGAGCATTGTGGTGGTTTGAATGAGAATGGGCCCCATAGGCTCATATATTTGAAGGCTTGGTGCCCAGGTGATGGAGCTGCTTGGGAAGGATTAGGAGGTGTGGCCTTGGAGGAGGTAGGTGTGCCACTGGGGGTGGCCTTTGAGGTTTCAAAAGCCCACACAGTCTCTCACTGACTCCTGCTGGTGGATCAGGTGTGAGCGCTCATCTACTGCTCCAGCGCCAGGCTTGTCTGCTTGATCAATGCGCTAAACACCACCACGGACTCTGGAAACATGTGGTCCAGGCTAAACTCTTCGCAAATTGGCTATGGTATTTTTTCACAGCAACAGAGGAGTACTAAGGTAGCCATGTATGACTTCCCCTTCTCACTACATGTATTTAAAGGAGTGTTTCTTAATTATGTTTAGTCTTTCAACCCAAACCCATCTAGTTTAACACTAAGCTGAAATAGGGCTTAGTTTGGTGGTGAGAGTATGAGCTAGAGTCAGGCAGACAGGGATGATTTCATCGAAGTTTAGTGACTGTAGAATCGGGCTATGTTAGTAGGACAAGAATCCCTCCTCCCCTCCCCCTTCTCAACAGGGTTTCTCTGTGTAGCCATGGCTGGACTCTTAGTAGACCAGGCTGGCCTCAGACTCACTGAGATCCACCTGCCTCTGCCTTCCCGAGTGCTGGGATCACAGGTGTGCTTACAGTATCTCTTAGTAATGTACCCAAGCGAAGTAATGTGAGCCATATGAATGGCAGCGAAGGCCACCCTCATTGTGGAAACACCGCCAAGATTTCACTGATGAGAATTCTAAGCAGCTGCATTCCGAAGAGACAGCCTCTCGGTAATGGTGCCACTTGGGTGCTGGTATGATGTCTGAAGGATAGGGTGGTGTAGAGTGTGTTTGGGGCTCACTGTCATGGGGGCTATGTGCAAGGGCAGCCCCGGTGGGTGTGCCGGAAATGCTCAGGTGTCACTCACACGGGGGTGACGGCCTTGGGCAGCCCCAGGGCGTTGACAGCGACGGGTGGCGGCTGCGAGGGTAGCAGGGAGCTGAGGAAGGCTGCAGGCGTCTGGCCAGGACCGAAGCGCGCGGGCGAGGCGCAGTGCGCGGTGGAGCTGGGCAGCGGCGGCGGCGGCGGCGGCAGCGGGAACACGTCGGGCACCTGGAAGGCCGCGGTGGGGCTGAAGACGGGCGGCGGCGGCGGCGGTGGCGAGGGCGAGGATGGGCCCCACATGGCCTCCGGTTCCACGAAGGGCGGCCCGGGCACACGGCCGAACGGCCTGGGAGTGGGGGACAGCGGCGACGGCAGGCTGGAGGAGCTGGGGCTGGAGGCGGGCGTGGCCAGCCCCGACGCGGGACCCAGGTTCTGCGCCGCGATGAACTGCTTGGGGCGGGCGTAGTTGAAGGAGCCTGAGGGCTGCATGGTGGCGGTGCGGGAGGCCAGCGTGCTCATGGGCTCCGCGGACACCGGCGACGCGCAGGCCGCGAGCTCGGGGAAGGGGGGCGGCGGCGGGAAGGGCGGCGACGGAGGTGCGCTGCTGCCACTGCTGCTGCTGTTGCAAGGGGCACTCGGGGGCGCCGGGGGCCAGGCGCCCGCCTCCTGCTCTAGGCGCACTTGGTTCTGCAGTTGCTGAAGCTTCAGAGGATCCCTAGGGCCACACACAGAGAAAAAAAAGACCGCTTCAGAGAGGGGCGCATCGCAGGTGGAGAGACGTGCACGCGCACACCCTGTTTCTCATGGATGCCTGACTCGAAGTGAACCCGGGATATGGCACAAGTCATCATAGTGAAAGGGGTTGGCTGATGCACAAAGCCGGGAATGGTAATGACAATGGCCCATTTCAACTCCATGGAAGGGAATTCTGGGAGCAAGTACTGCTCTTGATGAAGACCAGGTTAGGTTCCCAGACCAATGGCTCCCCATGGCCTATAATTAGTTCCAGGGGTGAAGCTGCCCCTGGCTTCCAAGGGCACCGCACTCACCTGCACCCCCCCCCCATGTACATAATTACAAAAACAAAACATTAAACTCCATGTAAGATGAGCCAGACCAGTTTGCTGATTACGATGACGCTGTTGTCTAATTTCCAACAGCCACGTTGTTAACAGAACCAGACCAAGCATTAAGGGAAAAAAAATTGGAGATGAGTTCCCAAGCCATTTGTAGACAATTTGGGGGGGGGGGGATTTTTATCAGAACAAGAAAACTAAAAATTAAAAATAAAAGCAACTTGAAGTTATTTTTATAGATCCCAGTTAATCGCTTTTGCCTCCTTCATTGCTATCAACCCAATACTCATGACAAGCTGAGGTTTTTCCCCTTAAAACTAGATGCAAAGGAGTGGTGTTTTATGATGGGAGAAAGCTGAGGCAGGAGGATTGAAGAAGATTTCAGGGCATCCTGGGCAAAAACAAAAACAAGCTGGGCATGCTGGTTCATACCTGTAATCCCCAAAGTTGCAAAGACCAAAAGTTCAACGTTATCTATAGCTATAATGAGATTTATTCATGGGTGTATGGGTCGTTTTCCTGCAGGTAAAATCTGTGTACCTCCTGTGTGCTGAGCCATCACTCCAGCTGAATTTTGTTTTTGTTTTTTTTCTAAATTGAAGACCCTGAGCAGGCAGGAGCTAGAACCCCACTCTTTTACTGAAAAGTTTTCTTGTTTAGGTTAATTGTACATCTGTGTGGGTTAGTCAGGTCAGCATAGCAGCTAATGGATCAAAAGGAGTTGGCTCTGGGCAAGCAGATCAAGCAGGTGCAGTTCCATAAGAAGGCAAAGTTTTTGCACTCGGTTTTAAACACTGAAAAAAATGGGAAGAGAGAGAGAGAGTGTGTGTGTGTGTGTGTGTGTGTGTGTGTGTAGGTGGCTCGTGGATACACTCTTTGCTGCATCAAACATGAGCATCTGAGTTCAGATCCCCAGAACCCACATTGAAGTTGGGCACACCTGTAACCACAGTGCTAAGGAGGCAGGAACAGGGGTCCCCAAGGCAAACAGCAATCTAGCCAGTAGAGACAATGAGCTCAGGCTCGGCAAAAGATTTTACCACAACATTTAAGGTGAGGGCAATAGAAGAGGGTGCCAGACATCGGCCTCTAGCCTACACATACACATCTTGTACACATACATACATTTGACCATGCATACACCAACACTACACACACGCAGACACACGCACACAGTATAGGAAATGCCAAAGGGCATTTTGCTTGTTTGTTTTTATCCCCAGGCATTTAAACATCAAAAATAAAGGTTCCATAAGCTCAAAGCAATAAAGAGAATGGAAGGCTCAGGCAAAGAAGCTGAGGGTTTGTTATCAGGTGTTGGCGGATGATGGGACATCACAAATTCTAACCTCCCACCTGTGCCTTTGATAATTATCCATAGAATGATTACATGTATATTCACGGAAAAGCAAAGAAATCTTTTCTGGAGAACTGAAAGCAGCAAAGAGAGGACGGCTCTCAGTTCTTCTTTTTAAAATTATCATCATTTATTACAATTTATTCAATTTGTATCTCGGCTGTGTCCCCCTTCCTCGTCTCCTCCCAATCCCACCCTCCCAGCTGGCTCTCAGTTCTTAATCTGTGTAAGGCATCAAGGATTTTTAATAACAAAGGGCTTCGTGGGATCCCACTGAACTTAATTTGAGTGTTTTAAAAGCAGCCCGACCGCTGCTGAGACTCGCCACTCCCATGAAATTCCAGATGTCTGTGTGGTTTGGTAGACTGTCCGACACATGTGCTCCCACTTCTTGTGTTTAGGACCAGACTAGGAATAGAACTTGTAAAAGCCACCCACCAGCTCCAGAAACCATTATCCAGCACGCTTGTTCTGATTTCAGAATAATATCCACATCTCCTGCCTTTCCTAGCTCCTCATGCCTCCAAGCTATGGCACACTCCACCACGCTCTTCGGCTGACACTGTATTTGGTGGCTTTGTCAAAGCCCCTGTGCCCCCTACTCTGCCAGCCTTACACGTCACAGTGGCAAGAGAGCCACAGATGTGTCTGAAGATAATTTAAGTGTGGCCTGCATCAGCAAAAAGCTGGGTGGTGTTGAGGCAGTTCCAGAGACCACAGGCCTTCTATCAAGGATGAAGGAATGGCTTCCTAGAACCACCTATGTTGGTTTTCTCTTCATAAAACCAATCTTGCTCAAAGAAGAACTAGATAATCTCTTTCTGCTTCTTGATTGTGTACACAAAGTGACCAGCTGACTCAAGCCCCAGCTGCCATTACTTTTCTGCCATAATAGTCTATTTGAAAAAAAAAAAAAAAAAAAACTACAAAATTTGCTAATGCCAAAAAGCCTCAGAGCTGCCAAGGCTTCACTCAGAATAATTTAGTGATTTGGCAACTATTATATATTAGAATAGATATGAAGAACTTTGCCAGGATTGGTACTCTCCCACTTCCCAGTGCTTCAGCCTGGGGTTAAGAGCATAATGTGCAGGAAACCGAGGCAGGAACAGGAACCCAAGAGCTGACCATGAATCGCCTAGCCTCTGATTTGATTCCTCCTTGAACGACAGTTTTATTTATGCTCTTAAATGGATTTGACACTAGAATTCTGAAGTAATGAAATGTACAATTTTAAACCACTGTCTCCATTTTCATCAGGTTAATTTTTATGGAAGTTGATTTTCACAAAGAAGGCAAAAGGAATCAAAGATACCAGAAAGCTAAATCTGCCCATGCCCTTTGTTTGTCATTTTTGTCATAAGTTGTTTGTCATTTTTTATTTTTAAATGGCTTGTTCTGCCACTTCTTTATCCTGTTGGCTTTTCTCTGAAAATGAAGCTACAACAAACCCTTTTTTGGAAATCCTGCTTATACAAGAAAACCTGGGCTACAAGCTTCTAAAAAGCCTTACTCACAAGTATGTTTTCAATGCCATAGTGCTCAACTCTTCAGTTACACACAACCAATCCATCAAATTCTCCCCAACTTCTTTTATTTCTTCTCCTCTCCTTACCACACCCCCAATTCAAAAAGTCTAAGGACTTCCCCACTCTTAGCACACCCTATAGTTCTTGAAGTTTCAATCCTTCAGGAAATAAAACCGCCCAGAGTTTCTGTCAAACACCTGTCATGGTCCAGTTACAAATGGAAGAAGAGGTAGGGCAGCGTGCTCCAGGTGAGTCAGTTCAGATTCTGTGCCTGTCCTTTGGTTTATTCTCCACACCTGATGTGCCAGCACAGACAAGAACCTTGACCTCTGATATAAAAAAAAAAAAAAAAAAATCTGGGGTCACATTTCCCTCCCAATGTCTTTCTTCCCTTTATGGCTTTTTGCAGGGAGAGCATCCAGGATCATTCAACTTTGACAGTCAAGGTTGTTTTGATTTTAGAGGCTAGTTGGCTCACAAACTCCTGCGCTGGGTCATTCTTTCCCAGGACTCAGTAATAAAGATATTTACTAAAAGATGTGCAACGGTTACTCCCTAGCCTTCTGTTCTCTGGAGAACGGATGCCCAAGCTCAAGATAAGTGATGAGAAAAAGAACCTTCTGGAAGACAACTGTTATGTAAATTGGAAAATCCCAGCGTATCTCCTAGGAGCAGTGTCTGGGATGTGACGATCCATCTGTCCCCTGTTTTCACACCGATAAAGATTCATAACTGCCAGGAGAAAAAACCCTTTAGACCACAGGGCTGGAGAACATGTGGGATTTAGGAATAAATATGTTTTATTTTCTTTCTTTTTAGGCTGTGAAACCCATAAGCCCTTGCAGGGTGCAGAATGGCAGGGCATCTCCCTGTAACCCATAAGCTCTTCTGGTTTGTAAACACTTTGAATGCAGTCCAAGGAGTGCAACTCCCGTCCTCCCGTGACACACAGCCAAGGACCGCACATGATAGATACAACACTGTCAAGGATGACAAACATTTCTGACTACAACTCTGCCCTTCTAAGTCCATGTAGCACAAGGAGGAGGGCCAGGGAGTGGAGTGGAGAACTTTTGTGAATTTCACAGTAAAGATAGGGTTTTGAATCAGAGCCCTTGGTTTTCACAAAATCTATTTTTCCCCCACTGAGATTAAATTAGCTCAGTATCCAGAGATGAGAGGCGAATGTATTAATTCTGAGAACTTATGAATAGATGCGATATAAAACCACGGAGGCCTCAATTCAGGAGCTTTGATTAAATTCTCCCTATAACTCCACTATGCTAGTATCACCAATCTTCTTCAGTCTGTGGCTCCATGTTACGGGTCTGCTCCATGCGAGCCAACATCTACCAGATTGGTTTGCCTGGCACCGCCCCATGATTGCTGACTGTGAAATGTATTAAAAATCATGATCCTGAGAAAGTTCATTTACACAATTAATGTGTAAGTCACAAATACAACCGTGTACATGTATGAAAATGCTATCATGAGATCCACTTGTGGGTATGTTAACTGAGAAAATTAATTGCAAAAAGAGCAAGAAGGGAAAAAAAAAGCCAAATGAGATCATATTACTTGGCCTTAAAGGGGTTATGAGTTTGAAAATAATTATGAACTCAAAGACATTCCCCTAAGAATGGGAGAGAGAGAGAGCAGGAATAAAGATATGGCCTTTGTACAAAATACATAAGAGAATAGTAAAATCAAGTTAAAAGTGACTCCTCCTTGGAAATGAGTGTATATGTATTTAACATGTAGTGCCAAATAGCATAGGCCTCTCTACAAGGTCCCATTATTTGATCTTTAATTCATTCGAGACTTTTGTAAGTTTTATTGACTCTGGACAGAGCCAGAGCTGAACATAATTAATTTACACAGGACCGTTCAAGGGAGAAGAGGCCTGGCCAAATGCAGTGCATGACTTGAGTTGCTTTAGAGAGATCTGTCCTTTGCACTTCGGATAAAAACATGTTTGGCTCCACCACAAGGAAGACAGTAGCTTTGTGTCTGAATTCATAAGTTGATCTCTGTTTTAAGTCATTCCCTGTACCGAGAGAGAGAGAGAGAGAGAGAGAGAGAGAGAGAGAGAGAGAAAAGAGGAGGAACAGCAGCAATTGCTTCCTAGTTCATAATCCTCCTGGGAACTTCTGGGAAAAATCAAAGGGTGGGTTCATCTCTCCTGTAACACAAGGAATAAGACCAAGAGGGTGGGGAACTGTGGCCCACCAAGTATGGGAGCTGAATCCTGCAGCTGACTCCAGGGAAATGTAGAATTTTCATCTAGGTCTGTGCAGATCCAACTCGCCACAGGACCAACTGGCCAGCTGGGCTCAGTGAAGGTTGCAGAGTCTGCTCTGATATGTTTGCAACGTCACCAAGGAATCCGGGGGTTTGTGTCCTGGCAGACTATACAAGATATGGAAGGGCTTTGAAGATGCCTGCAGTCACAGGACTCCGGCTGAAGGAAACCACGTGGACTGCTGGTGCTCAGCCTCTTTATGGGGGAGGAATGCCGCGTCAGGGTATGGAGCTTTAAGTAGGCATCACAGCGAAATGCCTGGCGTGATTTTCATTTCTGCTGCTTCAAAGGCCGGTAAAAACAGCAGGAAGATATTAGCTGTTGATTCTTATAAAAACTATGCTAATTTAGTGGACATTAAAGGAGCATGAACTGTTCCCAATTGAAAATGCATGCTATTAACTTATAACATGGATGAAGTATGCTTTTGAACAAGTGTGTTTGCTAACCTTCTTGGTCAACGCTTGGGGCAGAATCAATGATCTCACGTCTAATTGAAACACCAAAGAAAACTCCCTGGGAGACACATGTGGAAGACCTTTCAGATCTTAAGCATAAACTTTCCAAGAGTTTTTGAAGAACTGGGATGGGAGGGAGAATAATTAACTCGCCATATTACAATGAAACGAAGAACCTGGCATACTTTAAGGCTTGAGAATGGTTAATATTTCTTGAACTTTCCATTGTAGAGGCTTCCACCACATCTTCGATAGTTTCCGTTTCATCTACATTGAGCAGATCTAAAACAGTGGTGTGCAATCTTGTAAGAACAGCTTACTACCGAGGGTCAAGGGTCACATCTTTCAAAACAAATCATTACTTGCTCACTCAAATGTCTTTACAAAACAGCAACTTTCCCACCTCTCTGGGCTCCCTTTGAAACATTTTCTCACCAGCGGCTTCGCCCCTACTCACAGACAAACTCTAAGTAAGTATTTGTGAAATTTAATGAAAGTCCCCAGATGTGTCTGCTCCACGGAGCTGAATGGCACTTGGCTACACACAGCTGCCCTTTCCTACAAAAGCAATCTTAGAGGTGAAGACGCCACCACGCAAATTATTTACAAGAAAGAACACAGAGTCAGCAAAGTGCAAGAGAAGCATTCCAGTACTTTCCCTCTGTGATGCCACCGGCATTTATGTTCCGGGGGAGCTTGCTTATCCTGGCTGAGGCAGTTTGTTTGTTTGTTTGTTTGTTTGGTTGGTTGTTTTTTTTTTAAATAATTATAGTGGAAATTCATAATGTAAGATGGGATCCTAGTGAATTTTGATATTGTAGAACCTGGCCTGATAAAGAAACTCATTTGAAAGAATGACAGAAAAATGAAATCAGTGCAAGTTTGGCATCTATTAGTATGTATAACACATACACTCACATGCCTACCCCCTCGTCTCCAACTCCAAGAAAACAGGAATAGTGGCACAGCAAAGCCTTATCCAACCCTAACCCCAACACAAAACCAAAGTCAGCTTCCCTGTGCATAGGCTGCCTATATCTAGCGTTTAGGGTTGGTAAGCCTCTGCCTTGATGCTTCCCTCCCTCATCCCCAAGAGGGGCTCTGTGACTTGCATTACCCAAGTGGCTCACAACACTGATTTAGTAAATCTTTCAAGAGTTCATTTATATTGTTGTACTGGATATAAAGGTCATGCTATGCTGTTCAGCAGTCCCGCAGGCCCACTGCCTTTTTGGTGTATCTGTGGCAAGTAACTCTCCCACCCCTTTCTTGATGCACTCTTGTCTCCTGTGGTCACCAACACAACCATCCTTGGTTTCCTGTTTCTGACCCTGGCTGTATTTCTCACTCTTGTTCATTTCTATACTCTCTAAATCTGGGTATCTTTCCAAGACTTAAGGGGTACCCTGACACTGCAACAAGCCACCTTCACCTACAGACATGTTGGGCTGCATCCAGAGTGTACTGGGATGTTGATGACCAAGGCCCATGGGTGGGGTATAGACATGCCTCTCCCTCCTTCCCTAACCTCTGACCTGGAAAGCAGTCTGATACCCACTTCCGTATAACTTCTGCCTTAGCATGTCCAAAACAGAGTCTCTCTTACCTTAGTCTAATTTCTCCCAACGACATCTGACATCCAGAGTCCTAACAGTCAATGCTAAATAGTCATAAAAAGCCCGTCTTCAATACTTTTTTGGCTATACTTTTTTCAGTTTCCCAAATTTGCCCCCACAATCCCCTTGGCATTGCTCACACATTTGTAGAATCCCGTTTTTACCTGTTTCTCTCAGTCTATTGAGGTGGCCTTCAGTCTCTGCTGCTCATTTCAAAGCCCGTGTCTTCTTGCAGCCCCACCTAACTGTCTCCATGTTCCTCCTGCTTCCTGCCAGCTGCTCCAGGGTGCTGTCAGGAGTGGCAGTAGCGGCGTCTCCCACTCCTCGGGCAGGTCTCCCAGGGCCGGGCTTGTTTTTTTGACTCCCTTATCATGACAGTGCTTCACACACAAACGGCCCTACAACCCCATGAAGAGACTACCAGGCATGCTTTGATAAGAAATGTAGGAAAAGGAAATGTGTCTCGTAAAAAGAAGAAAGGTAATTTACATGTTTACATTTATGAAAATACAACGTAAGTATGAACATTGGTGGTTTTGTAATAACGGTAGCTACAGTTTTGGCTTTGTAGTGTCCAAAATAAGAAACTTCTATCCCCAAAGAAGTGTGTTTGTGAACCTGGCAGCAGAGTTCCTAATTTGGCATCTGTGAGGCACACCATCGTGTTCCAGGCAGTGGCAGGCTGTATTGGTGCCCATTTTCCATTTTATTTGGTTATCAGTCAAAAACGTATTGAATTTGTACTTGCTTCGAGAAGTGTCTCAGGGGTTGTGGTGCTGGCTGAGAACATCAGTCATCTCTAAGTGACTCTTCTTTCACAGGACCTATTTCTCCTTCTCTCTGAATCATGAAGTAACAAAGTTAGGTTCTGTATAGAAAGAGGACATGGTTCCCCTGTGTGTCCATCAAGGCCATAAAGACACATAGTGTATCCTTAACCAGGAGCTAGTGCAAACAGTGGGAACTTGAGTGGGAAGCACTGATGATGAGGATACTGAGATCCAGCACTGCTGCCGTGTTGGTTCTTTTCTCCAGTGTTGCTGAAGACAGATACTAATAAAGACTGTGTCCTGGGGAAGTCCCTATGCAGAAAGGAAGCCAGTCACATGAAAAGAAGCCAAATGGGTAGGCAACAGGCAGAGGGCAAGGACCAATCTTAATATCTAAATCCATGTAACCATCAGAACGGTTTTATCTCTAAAGTTGCTATACAAATGATTTTCCTCTTGCTCTCACTCTTTTTTTTTCCAGTTTTAAAAAAATTACCTTAATGCTCCCCTAGACTAACTTCCTTATTTGACAGATATGGAAATGGAAACACAGAGCTGTTGACACAGTTCTCAGCTGGTTGGTACCAAAGAGCAGACATGAATATCTTGCTAGTAAGGATACTAAAAGGTAAACTAATAGCAGTGTCCAAGACAGATGACTCAATAAATGGATGAATGCGGTGTGGACTGCTAATCAAGAAACAATAATGTTTGGAGTTGTTGAAAGAGTTCATCTCTGGAAAGTAAGACTAAAATAAAGTAGAGGCAGGGAACCTTTTACATTTGCATTTTATAATTTTATATGCTGTTTGAATTCTTAAAATCGTGTGGATATAAAAAAAAAACTATGGTTAAAATGCTTTCACGTGGCTGGGAAGAGAGCTTAGACTGAAGAGCTTGCTGTACAAACATGAAGACCGGGTCTCCATTCCCAGAACTAATCATAGAGCTAATCCTAGTGTCACACACTTGGAATCCTGACACCACAGAGGTTCTCTGGGGCTACAAGGCCAGCCAGCATAGCTAAGGGGTGAACCCCAGATCCAGTGAGAGACCTTACCCCCCACACCTCCCCACACCCCACACGCAGGCATGCATGCACACCCCTCCCCCATGTGCACACATGGGGGGGAGAAGGAAACACACACACACAAAGACTGTTAAAATGTCTGAGGCTGGGTGTACACTTGGGTGCTAGAATACCTAGCTAGCATGCGTTAAGCCCTAAAAAGTACACACATAAAATAAAATTGCAGAGGTTTTATCTTTACCACAACATTTACTGGAGAAAATCAATAAGGGATGAGTCATTTCTGGGGAAGAAGTTAAACGACACACAAAGTGAATAAACTGTAATTAATAAAAAATAAATTAATCAAAAAATAAAAGAAACCATGAAGAAGGAGAAGGAGAAGGAGAAGGAGAAGGAGAAGGAGAAGAAGAAGAAGAAGAAGAAGAAGTAGTTAAACTTGAAAATCCTGGACAAGCATTTTCTGTTTAAATAATCGGGACAAAACTCTCCACATTATGCCGTAGCAAAAGGAGAGGCAGCTGGAGGAGCCTGGCCAGCTTGATGCCTCTCCTTGGGATTTTTCCTGGGGCCTGGATCCCTGAGGGGCACGGACAGGGGTCTGCTAGTTTCGTAGGGCCACATTTTTCCGAGACTGTCTGTCTCTGTCTATGATCCATCTGTTCCTTGCAGGATAACTCCAGCCAGCAAAAGCAGCAGCTTGGCTGTAAGTCTTGGCGTCTGGCACGTTAGAGCAGGAAGCCTGGTAGTGGAGGTGATGGCTCCAGCTGGGACAGGGCTCTGCCTCACCTACATTTTGTTTGTATATTTTTTTTCCAGACTTGGCAGGGGATAAAGAAGCAATAGGAGATTGTGGTGCCTGCTGCCTGTACCACGGCTGCCCCTTGGGGACTTTGCCGGGTCTCTCCTTTCTGAGGTAGTGTTGTCAAAAAGGCAGCTCTCTTTTTCAGCAGCTCTGACCTGGCATGGAAGATGATGGAGAGCTATCCTCTGAAGAGAACCTTTCCTGCCCTTTTTACTGTCTACTGGGATAGAGCCACTGCCTCAGACACGTGTGGAGACTCGGGACTCCCTGCTGTGGCTGCTCCATGTTGATCCCTTTGGTGGGCAAATGTCCTTGCCTCTCTCAAGAAGCTGTGATGCCCCCAACAGAGGTCTAGGCCCTGGTTCTCAACGGGTAAGGGTTTAAAGTCTCTTAGTAGCCCGAGGCTTTGGCAGGGCCCTCTCAGCCTGCATGTGCTGCCTGCTCCCTGATTTAAACTCCAGCTCACAAGTCAACTGGCTTTTATAGTTAGATGTTTCCGGACCTCAGAGAACTGATACGGCCTCCAGGGGCCTCCTAGTTATCAGAGGACCTGTACCCATATTCCCTGCTTCTGCACTGGCTCACTGGGAAGATCTGAGAGGTTTTCTCCCTTACCCAGCTCCCTCAATGTGTGAGATGCGGGACAGTCTTTCCAGGTCAGATGTTTTCTCTGATGCCTCTGGACCATGTTGCTTCAGCTCAGTGACCCCTGCACTGGCTCAAGCCCAGCCCAAGTGGGCATCATGGGCAGCTCTGGCCTGTATCATTTTCTGGCTCCTTTGACTCTGCCAGGCTGACTTTGTCTATGGGACTGACTGTCCATGTCAGAATAGGATGCTTGCCATTTTCATTTTGTGGAGGTCCTTGTTTGCATAAATGGTTGTGTCTGGACTTCTGTCCCTCCTCTCTCACCCATGTGGGTTCAGGGACAGGACAATCAAGGGTGGGAATGGAATCTGCTGTTTCCATCTTGTTTCTTCTAAGGAGCTTAAGGGACCCAAAATTTACAGTCTACTCCCAAAATTAAGGTGGTAGGGGAAGGAAAGTACACGTGGGAAGAGGACTGACAGGAACCCCCTTTTATAACATAGGAATGTAGTCTTCCTAATATATATATATATATATATATATATATATATATATATATATATATATATATATATGGTTGGTTTTTTTTTTTTTCCTAGAACCATGCTCTGCCCACTAGATGTGGGAGGGCATTAGTCAGCTCTCCTTTCCCACAATGGTGCCATCATCCTGTTCATTTAGCTGGAGGATTTCTCAGATTAAGGCAGTGCCCCTTGATAGAAAGACCACACTGCCAAGGATGGAAGTGCTTTCTTCATACTCCCTATGCAGATACACTTGCAAGGAATTTCCATATTGTTCCTGACCCTGTCTCAGCTCTGAGTGACTCTGGCCCTGTTCTTTCACCACTCAATGCCTTTTCTAGAAGAGTCTTGACCACCTATCCTGGAAGCTTCCAGATTGGCTCACTACACAGTTGTGTAATCTTTGGCTGCCCTAAAAGCACTTAAAGAAGGCATGAGGGTCCATGGCTATAGCTTGGCTTGGAGGACTCAGGACATTCTGCCTGAGGAGACCTGGTCTTATGGGTCAGCCCCCAGTGGTGCTCGAAGAGGCTCTTTTGATGGTGCTCCTTTGGTTTCTCCTAGAACTCACTGTTGACAGTAAACACTTAGGAAAGATGAACTTGGAAACACAGGCCCTGGAAGACTGGCTGACCCATGAGAGGTTGGGTAATTTCTCTTTCTAGTGGACGGAAATGCTGGGTTAAGGAAAGTCCCCTCAAAAACCCCAGAAGTTTCTGTCTTAAAGAATTTTGGAGCACAAGAGAAGACACTGTGTTGTTGTCTTAGCAACAAAGTACTCCGGAGACTTAAAAGGAGATTCACTTACCCACCCGGAGTCAGGGGAGGGTGGTCCTTGGAGGAACTTAATCAATCACAAATATTATTACTATTATTACTACTATCCTCAACAGTCATGCAGCCAGTAGTGAGTACAAACAATAGGCAAACTACTAGCAATAACCAAAATGAGTATTAACTATGTACCAGACGCCAGTATATTAAGTTCTTCATTTCTACAAGCTCATCTGATTTTATAAAAAATGGTCAGAGATGGGCCAACTTATAATCTTGACCTCACAAATGAGGACCCCAGGCACAGGTTATGCTGTCTAAGCTCGCACAGCTGGAAAGCAGTGGAGAGATCTGTTTCAGGACCACTGTATTGTGTCCCCCAATCAAACTGCCCATTTCTCTGCCACTACCACGGACAGGATCACTTTGGCCACAGAGGACCTTTCAGACTGGGGTTTCCTCCTGAGAGTGCGGTAAGCTGTTGCTCCTCTCCTCTCTCTGTTTCTTTATCACTATATCCACATTGCAATGACGCCCGCAACAGTTATATAGAGGGATACCCTGGCTGTGACCTAAAGGCACCCTACTCATTTAAATAGCTAGGTTTCATGGACTGGACACTAACAACTTTTATTGGAGAAGTGATAAGAGTGTACAAGGCAACTTCTATAATTTCTTCAGTTTTGATAACATCAGAAAGCATTTGTTTATCATGCTTACTCTCCACTGACTGGACTTCATTTGTTTATTGTTGTGCCCTGTAGATTCCCCAACATAATACAAGTGCAGGAAGATGAGATTAATGAGTGAAAGTTCTGAGTTCATATTTTGAAAGTATAATGCAATTCTAAGTGCCAGAGGACTTAAAAACTCCTGTTAGCAGAGAGTAAGTGTGTAAGTTTCTGTATACTTAATAGTGCCCTTCCCCACCCACCTCTTTGAACAGAATGCCTGTTCTAGAACAAGCGAAGAAACAAACAAGATGGTGTGCAAAGCTACTGGAATTCCGCTCTTGCAAAAGCTGGGTTTGGCTGTGATCCCGGACAGTCCTTCTAGCATCCCCGCCATTGAGCTAGGCAGGCCTGTCTTCTGCCTAAGTGTCTAGGGATTGGTCAGTGATTTGTGTGGCTTTGACTGCATCACTCTGTTCTGAACATCTTCATGGTCTATAAGATAGACATCTAGATTGCTATTTACTTTAGGTCCTTCTACAGAGACCTTCCAAGCTATTAAAGAAAGAACTGTCCATCCTTAAAGATCACACAGTGGAGTCTCACCGCTGCCACTCATCTGTCATCCACTCACTTGAGAGATTCTATCACCAACTATGATATAATTCAGCATGACTTTATTTTTTTACATGCTCAGGAAAACATTACTTTAAAAGCAGGATTCTTTTCAAATTTCCACGAATACAGGCCCATCCTGAAGAAGATATTAAGCAACATCTCTGAGTAAGTAATATCCTGCCAACAACATCTTCTGTGTATTTCAGTGTCACAACAGTAAATAAGTGAGAGGAATGCACAGTTGGCTCTGGGCACTTGGGGTAATCTAGCTTCCATTAAAGGTCAACTACCGCTAGTTTAAATGTTAATAGTCAAGACATACAAGTCAAAGGTTCTGTGGTATGAAGAAAGGTTTTGCCCAGTCATCCACTCCCATCCAACCTCACATCTGAAGAAGGAAGACTGTGTGGGAGGAAGAAATAAAAGTAAAATAAAAATAAAGATTCTCCCAGCAGGCTCAGGAAATATGGTTTTACATCATGAATTAAGAGATTTGTGAAATGGGAAGGAACTATATATTTGGAATGGCTTTTTTTCCTTAGCTTTTGACTAGCTAACCTTGACATTCCTTAAAGGTCAAAGGGTGAGATGCAAGAATGACAGCTGTGACTAACCTTTCCCCTCAGGAGGCAGCTCTAATTTCTAGAAGTAAATGAAATCTATCCAAATGTGCAATGGAAAGAGCTGTAATAAGCTTTCTCCCTCAGAAATGGCTTACACCTTTAACACACTTCTGTGGCAAAACAACCAAGTTATTTAAAATAACTACTCTTCAGAAAAGAGAGAGAGAAAAAAAAAAACTACCAAAGTTCCCTGCAGTTTCCAACATGGTTACATATGGCCATACATAGTCAAGAGTTGTTAATCTAGCATTTTATCAAATGGAGTTTTCTGTACTGTGGTATTTATGACTCCTTCCAGAACAATAAAAATGCTGCAAGATCTTGAAATGCCTTTCAGAGGCAAACTTCATAGTATGTACAGCTGGGGCACTGAACTTATGTCACACGTCAGGCATGGAGCTTGTTGCATACACATGGAGCTTTCTAGTCAAGATTATAAACTTCAAGACAGTGTATTACTTCATTTAGGGAAGTAGTATGAGCAGATGTGATTTTTTTTTCTTTGAAATGTGCATGGCGGTCACATAAGGTACAAGCGGAAGGAAGGCCTCTGGGCCACCTTTATGGCTCAGCATTAGACTGGTCACCATATGTTCACACTGGTTTCTCACGTGAGGACATGGAGGTAAAAGCTCCTCCCACTGAGAGGATTATCCAAGTCCTCTAAGTCTATGTTCTGTGTTCTAGGAAGCACATGGTGACGCATCGCACAAGGGAAAGCCATGCTCCACATCAGTCAAGCAAGAACAGGCTCACTCTTTGAGGGTAACACAAAACGAGCTGTCCAGTGTTTTATTTCCAGCAGCAAAGCTTCATCACACAGGCAACCACATGCATGCTCATGGATGAGCATACACCCACATACTAGGGTGGCCCTGTGCGTTCTACACCCAGAATCTCTTTGGGGGCTTCTGCACCGAACACCTTTGTTGTCTCAATCAGTGCCATGCTTGTGACAACATTGATGGGTCACTCGAATAGCTGAGGCCAAATTCTTGGGGAGGAATAGTTTTAAAGTTTTACTTTAGTAAAATAAGAATCTGAGACAGATAATAGTTTTTTTAGAATTTGTTTGCCTCAGTTCTCTCTCTCTCTCTCTCTCTCTCTCACACACACACACACACACACACATACACACACAACTGAGAGAGAAAAAGAGAGAACCTTTCCTAGGTTATCTGTCTCACTGTGCTTCTGGGAGCATCTTATATTTCAGCTGTGTGGGCTACTGTGTCCCTGAGTTAGAGATGCTGTCACTTGGGCCAGGAATGGAAACCATGGAAACCAGCTTCTTCAGTCGCTCCTGTTTTCTTTTAGGTTGGAAATAATGACATTTTCATTTAAAGATTAATGAGAATCTCTTTAATTGCTTCGACAATCAGGAGAAAAATCCGCCTCAGACTGGAAACCATTTTTTTTCATACCACACAGAACAATTCACTCCACCAATAACTCCTTGAACACCCAAGTTAGCAGTGAGTGTACCAACTCTCACTCAGTGCCCTGTGCTAATTCATGGCATTGAATATTGAAGTTATTACATTTACGTGGTATTTGTACTTTCTCTCTCCACGTCCCACCCAAACAGACCCCGGTCTTGAGAAAGAGGCCTGGCTGTGGGCTAGGAGCTCTAGTGGGCCTGTCACGTAAGAGACGCTCTGCCGCTCCGGCCCCACTTGACGGATAACATTTCTACCACCAGCTTGGGTCCTTTTTATTCTCCCCTGGCTTGTAACAAAGTCGCCAAAAATGGAGATGACCACTGAGACTACTGAATGCTATTTCTGCTCTATCGGCTTGGAGTACGAAGGTTTGTACGTATTCCGTCTAACACCTCAAGACCTGTGCTGTGCGAATGTGACAGCAGGCTGACTGTGTGTGGCTACTGAACCCTTGAGCTGTGTTAGTCCAGGTTGAGGTATGCGGCACATTTAAAATATATACCAGATTTTGACAACTGAGTTTAAAAAAGGAAATGCAAAATTATCTCATTACCAATGTTCACATTATCACACTCAAAATATGTATTTTTGAGTATACTGGTTTAAATAGACTATGTTACCAAAATTAATATCACTTGTTTCTTTCGTTAGAAATTACATTATTTACTTGTATAGGCGAATGTGTGCAGGAGGTCACAGAACAACTTATGGCAGTGGGGTCTTTCCTTGTGGGACTTGATTCCTTGGTTCTACTGTGTGGGTCCTGGGGACTGAACTTGGGTCATCAGATTTGGCATTTGTGGTCCTTACCTTTCTCCTGGACTACGTTCCTAGAAGCTTGGCTTTTACCTTTGCTGTGTTCTCTAATTTTGAGCAATTACAAAGCTCAGGTTTTTTGTTTTAGGTCCTGATCATGCTCCCCCCACACCCATTCAATATAGGAAACTGTTAAGAACAGTGGTTCTCAGCCTGTGGGTCATGACCCCCCACAGGGGTGGGTTGCATATCAGATTTTTACATTACGATTCAGAACAGTAGCAAAATTACAGTTATGAAGTAGCAACAAAATAATTTCATGGTTGGGGCCACCCCAGCAGGAGGGACTGTGTTAAAGGGCCACAGCATTAATGGTTGAAAACCACTGCTTTAGAATCTAGGAAGGCACAGAACTAGTAGCAGTCCTGAGACCCAGAGCCCATGTTCATGTTTGGGTTGAGCTGAGGGGGTGACTCTAGACCGAACAATGCCACACAGTGGGTGGCCACAGCTGTCAAACCCACATCAGCTCACTCCTGGAAGCCCACAGGCTCTCACCATTATTGCTTCCTTGCTTATGCCCCTCGGAAAAGCACTCTCTGGTAAGGTACGGCCAGTATGCCACACAGAGCTCCTAAGATCTGGAAACCACGACCTCAAGGAAAGCTCACCCAGTGAAAGAGACGCTCTTCATACGGAAAGCAAAAGAGGTGGATTTTTAATAAAAGTATTGCTTATGCTTGATAAAACTTTTAGAAACCTCAGGAAACAGCTCATACTACACCGAGCGTATGAGTTTTAAAAACACGCCTCCCACTATCACTAATTTTGTTTGGCTAAGCGGCGAGCAGGCTGCATGCTCCGTAGCACACGTTCCCCTGGACTTCAGCTAGTACAAATAGAATGAGCGACATGATCCTGGCTTTTTTCCACGGATATTGCTTTTTTTTTTTTTCATACTAGAGAAACTTCTTACAAGCTGAAATTTTGTCCTAAACAACCAGAGTTTAATGCTCAGTGAGTGTCTCTAGATCTCTTTCTTGAACAGCTCTCTCGGGAGGAGAAATGTCGTGACCCCATCTTCACTTTGACTTGAGACAGGGTCTCTGAAAGCCTAGGCTAGCCTCGGGTGAACTGGCTGAGAAGCTAAGGTTGCCCCCGAACTCCTGGTCCTCCTTCTTTTCCACTCTTGAGTGCTGAGATGATAAGTGTGCCGTGATCGTTGTGAGGCATCGAACCCAGGGCTTCTCACACGGTAGGCCAGCTCCCTACCCACTGAACTACATGCCAGCACCACAGCAGCTTTGTCAACTCCAATAGCAGTATGGAGAGCATTAGCAGAATGCATGTAATCCCTCAGAAAAGGTATATTTAGGAAAGGACATTTAATGTTCTTCACATTTTTGCTTTTTGTGTTTAATTTTTTTCATTACACTTTATATGTGTATGTGTGTGTGTGTGTTTGTCTGTATGGGCACACACTTGCTACAGCATGAATATGGAGGTTAGAAGACAACTTTTGTTTTTTTTTTCCCTCCTACCATGTGGGTCCTGGGTTTTGAACTAAGGTCTTCAGGCTTGGCAGGAGGCTCCTCCACCCACTGAGCCACCTTGCTGGCTCCCTTCTTCCTGTTTTTGATATATGTGTGTATTACTGTGCATACAGAGAGGAGAAAGCAGAGACCCTCAGGTTCTTGATCTGTTGCCAAGCTAATACTGGCTGCTATCAAAGATTTCTGTGGGGCTGGAAAGATGGTTCAGTGGTTTAAAGTATATTCCCCTGAATCAGGCTTTCTAGCACCTAACAACTACCTGTAGCTCCAGCTCAAGGGGATCCAACTCCTCTAGCTTCCACGGGCACCCACACACATATTTAAAAAACATTTTTTATCTGACTGACATATTAAGAGGATGGTGTAGAATAAAGTTATGAAGAAGCTGTGAGGTTTTAATGTTGGGCAACTCTGGGCTAGCATTTCTTTGCTCTGAGGTTGTAAAATAGTAATATGCCAACTGATGTAGGCTTCTTGATATGAGTAGTGAGATCGTTATGAAGTTAATGTGTATGAAATAAAAATAATTCATAGCATTCTTTAAACATTTCCTTTCCATGATATAAAGTTGTTCACCACGTTGCTTCTTCTTCCTGTACGTTACTTTTCTTTCCTTATGACGTAAAAACAATGGTCATGAGGAATAAACAAGTTGAAAAAAGAAAGCCCTACATCCGAAGGCCACTAGGGTACAATGGTGTTGACAGTCAATGCCACATTCAAAGCTATTTGTCAATGAACAACCGGAGATGCCATGGGTTGTGAGCAGAAATCACTCACACAGCAAAGGTATCCCCCCACTGTGTGTTTCCTGGGGCATACTCCATGTAACAAATGTCACTGATTTCTCATGCTCTGTGTTAGTTGGTGACAAAAGCAGATTAACCTCACTGTTCACGAATATGTTGGGGGTGAGAAATGACTGTCAGTTCAGGGCTGTGGAAAGAAGGAAGTCTGGGCTGGAAAACAAGACAGATCTGGGTTTGTATTTCTAAATCAATCACTGAATTTTTTTAACATGTAATTTTCAAATTACACACACACACACACACACACACACACACACACACACACACACACA
>NW_026596433.1:3199919-3236925 GCF_907164565.1 Psammomys obesus | reverse complement strand
ACACACACACACACACACACACACACACACACACACACACACACACATCTCCTGTGTTTAAGAAGTTAAGTGGCAGATAGTTAGTTCTCATTATTTCCCAACAAGGGCTTCTGCACTGGGAAATTGAGACAGGGAATCTATCCAAGGACCCAAGGAAGTTTCCATTTCTAGCTGGGGAGTTTTATCCACATACTTCTTGCTGACTTAGTAATGCTGTACTTTTTAGGCATGTCAGCTTTGGAGTAAGACTTATATATATTTAAAGTTAAACTTTATTACTTCCTCCATCACTTAACCTTTCTGAACCTGTTTCCTCATCTTTAAAATAGGGATCTTAACAGCACCGAGGCTAAGAGGACAAAATGAGAAATGTTGAAGGGTAAAGAGCGATGCTCAGGCCTTCAGTGAGTGTTAGCTATTGACTTCAGAACGATGATTCACATACACATTATATAATTGAGTAATCATATGCCTGCCATTTCATTTGGGACAAACGGTGTGCCACATACATCTACAGGACAAATCAACTGACAAATCAGGGGAAAAGGGAATTTGCAGCCACAACATTAATGTTACATTAATGTGACCATGGCAAGGTCACCATTGAAATAAACGGACTTTTTTTTCTCTTTCTTTTTTTGAGACAGGATTTCTCCATGTAGCCTTGGCTGTCCTGGACTCGCTTTGTAGACCAAGCTGGCCTCAAACTCACAGAGATCTGCCTGTCTTTTCCTCCCCGAGTGCTGGGACTAATGCGCCACTGTGCCGGGCTAACAGTTTCTTATTATACTTTAAAACATTTATTGTGAGACAGGGTTAACACTTGTGTGTTAATCTCCCAACTTGCTGAATTTAGAACATTCCTTTTCAGCATTGTCCCAAATGCACTGCGAAGCTTAGTTTGGATCATTTCAGCAATGTTCACCCTCTTCGTCACAGCCACCTTTCCACAGACAACAGAGAAACAGGAACATCGTTAAGTGGGGAGGGAGGAGGAGAGCACAAGGCAAGTGAAAGGCAAGCTGGAGACAGCCTATTTACCACAGACAGCACAGATAGAACCTAGTAACCGGCTCTCTTGCCTCTGGCCCCAGGGAATCTGTCCCCTGATTCACTGTCATCACAGAAACAGAAAAAACACATCTGTTAAAAATGAGCTTTGGTGGAAAAAATTCAGCTGGCATTTTCTTTTCTTCTCTGTAGTCTTTTAAAATAGCACTCTTATGTAAGTTCTTTACTATATATAGTTGAGAACGTGGAGCCATGGCTTGACCTGCAGAGGCTTGGGCCATTTAATTCCACACCACCCTTAAGGGACACCAGGAGCTGCTAGGACCCCAAGCTCTGGCCCTCTGGAGACATTGGCAGACTGGCCTTCAGTTTTCCCCTTTATAGTATTGGCACAAGGCACTGAGGGGTGCCTGTGGAACCCCCGAGAACACGTAAGAAATGTCTCTTTGCTTAGTCAATAACTTGTATCCGCCACCCTCATGTCCTCTCAAGGCTTCTCCAAGATCAGAATGATAACATTCCTGTCTAGGTCTAGACATCCCCTCCCTCGCATCCCCAGCCAGCTTTTCCAAGCGACACAACTCTCTGGTCATTGTCTGTTTTCTCTGCTGGCCTACAGCCTCCATGTGGGCAGGACCCACAGATCCTTTGTTCACCTATACATTATCTAAGCTTAACAACTGGCCCAGGAATGGATGGGTGGACGAGTAAGAAGTGTTGGTGGCTACCATCGACTGCAATCTTGTCTTGTTAATTTGGAACACTGATCTGCCCTTTGCTTGCTGCGTGCTTTCAGACCAGTGCCGCTTCAGCACTTCAGTTATCTCGCTTGTGAACTGCGACAAGGATAGCCGCTGTGTAACCCAGCTGCTGCAGAGATTACAGGGCAGTGGGGCTCAGCTCAGACAGTGTGTTAGCAGCTAGTGGGATGCTCTCTTCCTCACCCCCACCCTGATCCCCTCAGAATCCTACAGCTTACCTGCTGACTTTCACCTCTTGACTTCCCGTCTCCTACATACCTCCTACACCCTGTTTTCTAAGCATTGCAGAGAATCTCAGAAACCACATCTTATCATGTGAATCCAGCTTCTAGGATAAATTCCAAACTCTCCAACCTGGCCCACATTGCCCTATGCCTCTTCTCAACCTAATGCCTCGCTCTACCTCCCATTCCTTCTGAAGCTGTCAGTTTAAACCTTACTTCACATGCCTCTGAAGTACCTGCCCTCCAGGGTCCCCACACATGCTGCACCCATCTGTCCCCAAACACTGCTTCTACATCTTTATCTGTCTGTGATAATTCCGTGCATACAGACCTTTCAGGGCCTCTTTTACCGTAGAATCAGAACAAGGAGTTGGCATTAATAGAAGAAGCGTAAGTGGACAAGGGTGTTCTAGAGACAACTTGGGGCCAAATTTACACATTGAGTGTACTTGAGCATAGCTCTTTCTAGACTTTATTCTGGTCACTTATAAATGTAACCCATGTGAGTTTTTTTTTTTTTTAACTTAAGAGTTCTGTTGCAGAAGAGGAGGTGAATTTCTGTTAATTCATGGAAAAAACTGGCAGTTTTTCCAGCAGAAACAAACAAACAAACAAACAAACAAACACTACAGTGTAAGATGCCCTCAAATGTTGCCATGCCACCTCTTTTATGGTTGTTTGCCTGGGTATGAAGCTGCTCTTCTTACCTATCCTAAGCAGTCCCTTCTGGTTTCCCTGGATGCCTAAATTTCTGCAAGCCAATTTTATAGATCCCCAGAGCCAACTTTCCATTTTTCTGCAAAGCTTAATGGTGAACAATTACTATAACCAAAAGCAACCGAGGCAAAAGATACTTCCTGCACAAAGCCTACAATCTACCGAGCTCAGCCTGTGGGCTTTCCACTATCTAGTACCTACAAACGTACATGGGAAGTAGAGTGATAGATACTTAATTATCTAGAAGCCCGCAGAATGGAAAAAAAATCTATTATTATGGCTCAAGACAAAGCTTGATAAGTATAGAATAACTCAAACAAAAGATCAAAGAATAATTATGAACTCTCATAAATACGAGCTTTGGAGACATGCCCCTCCCCATTGCATTCGCCCTTTTTGCCCACCCCTCTTCAGTGAACTTAGAATATGGGTAGAGCTTCTCACACATACGGGGCCCACCCAGGCTCAGGGCTAAAAGTTCTAGCTGCCATTCAGAGCACTGCCCATACAACCGAACTGTCCAACATTCGTACGCATCAGAGGCCGGAGGAGGAGTGTGCTGTGTCCTTAAGCCTTTCCCTTTCTCCAGCCTTCCTGCACCTCCAACTTGGAAAGCCACTCCACTGTCAGCAGAGCTGCTTTCTTGTGAGAAAGCTGGCACTGGCTTCAGAGGCCCTGGTGTTTTACAGCCCTCTCCTTCTTTGTCCCTAACAGCAAGCTGTCGCCTCATTTTCCAGGAAGCCTTAGTGCATTTCCAAGAGAACTGAAGGGTCAGGCTGGCTCAGCTTTATTTTCTTTGCTACTTGTTAGCTACTTCTTTGCTACTGATGTCAGCTGTGTGCTTGTCAGCTGTGGGTAAACGGGGTCTCGTTTCCAAGCCTCTAACACCAATGGTTTTTGATGAGTTCCTCACCAAAGTGCTGTGGTGAATTTTTCAATAGAGACAACTTTGTGGCAAACAATAAAATAAACCCACAAGAGTCTGAGTAACTGGCACATCAACTTACCAATTGCCTTTATTTTTGCCTCTTTTTTTTTATTTTACATATGTAGGTCACTTCTGATTTATAAGGGAGATTCTGGAGATGGAGAAAATAAAAGTCAGACCCTAAACAAATGTAGGTACCATGGGCAGGTTTCAGACACGGAGGAAAGGAAGAGAGAATGCACTGAGACAGAGGCAGAGGGAGGCATTGTAGGGAACACTGCATCTGATATAGCCTATCTGACAACTGTCACCCTGTGCCTCAGTGACACATGAGCCACATTCATTCACTCAGCAGAATGTTCTCCTCTGCCAGGTACACAGGCTCTGGGACCATCATGTTAAGTTGGAGTCGGAAGTACCTATCTCCCACAATAACTTGCTACTCCTAAAGTAGACCCAGGAGACATACTTTATAAAATGACGAGAAACTACAACATACACAATTATATAGTTGAGAAAAGGGGATGGGCTTTCCCAGAAATTGGCAGTTTTCCAAGCTTTTCAAATACAACTGCCATCTTTAGAGGGCGTTTGAAAGGGGTTTTAGGAGGGTAGGTTCAGACAGATGCTTAAACCACTTGAGAGTCAAGGGACTAGGTTCCTCTTGGCTTAGTTTTTTTGTGGGAGTAGGAGCAGAGAGAGAACATTTGTTCCCTCCCTCCAGGAACTGGGTTGCAGAGGACAGGCCTCCCTCCCTTAGAAGTGGGAGACATTCGCCCACATTCATGGTCTGTCTGGTTACTTAACTCTCAGGAGGAACCTGGTGAAGTATGTCTCCTGGCTTTATAGTCAGACACAGCATTGCCTGTTTGTCATCAAATCTTTTGTTTCTTGGTATTCTTCAAGAATGAGGGAGGATCAGGAAATTTATTGCTTATAAAAAGCCCTCGTCTATTGAACAAGTTAGAAGTTGATGCATTGTATTCTATGACATCAGACTTCATCGAGCTCACTAGCAACTGTACAAAACAGCACCGGACCTTCCCCCCTCTCCCAGGAGAGGGGATGGGGAAGAGAAATGGGTTGGCTTTATATTCGCCACCTCACTGAATCAGCTACAAGTCTAAATCTCAGTATTTCCAGATAACTGCTCAAGCTTTAGTGTCTTCTCTAAGGTACAGAATAACTACGAATGAGATTGCTGACAACACTTGAAATACATACACGCAGAAATATCATGCTGAATTTGGCTGCCTGAACATTTTAGTTTCCTTTCACCTTCTCTCACATTGATAGAATATATGTGCTAAGTTTGTTTTGTACTAGAGTGTTCTCAAGCTGTCAGACTCTATAGAAAAATCAATTCAGACTTCTTAAAGCACACACTACATTTTGTGTGGTTCCTTCAGCAAATACAGTTACTACAGGAACTGTCACATGTTGGGGTTTGGGCAATGGCTCTCTGGGTAAAGGGCTTGCTGTAAAAGCATGAGGACCTCAGTTTGGATGGTCAGCATCCAGATAAGAAGCTGGGAGTAGCAGCAGGTACCGTAATCTCAGCACTGGGAGATGGAGCCAGGAGGATCTGGGGGTCTCACTGGCCAGTCTAGTCAATTAGTAATTTCCAGCCTCAGTTAGACAGCCTGTCTCAAAAAGTATGGTGGGATGAGGGGAAGAGGGAGGGAGGATGGGACTGGGAAGAAGTGAGGGAGGTGCCTTCAATCGGGATATGTAATAAATAAAATGGGAAAAAATTAAAATAAAAAAAGTACAGTGGAAAGTGAGGGTAAGTGCCCTCTATGTACCTGCACTGATACTCACAGATTATGCATGTCCGCACACACGCGCGCACACACACACACACACAATTGCCACATGCCAAAATGTTACTCTATTTCCCTTTTAATTCTACAACTAAGTCAGCCAGAGCATTATACAGAGGACCTTCTGCAGCTGGAATTGAGATGACGAAGAAAATCTGATCTGGCGTCTTTGAGAAACAGATATCGAACACCTCAAGCACCCACACAGGCCTGAATCTGAACGCTGGCGCTTACACAATGGGCACGCAGCAGTCTGGGGCAGGTCACGGCTCAGTTTTCCGAGGAACAGTCCTACTCTTCCTCTGATGTTATCACTTGCCAAGGAAAGCTCAGACAAGAGTCAACTGTTGCATCCAGTTGGCATGTAACTGCGTTCAGGAATGTCCCAGTGGAGCGGGGCTCATCTTATGTTCAGATTGGAGCTATCCTCTTTGTAAGGATGGAATTGGTATATTTTGCCTGAATGGAAAAATTTCTCACACCCTCCAGGAAGAGCTGCCAAATAACTTCTTCCTAGCTCTATTAGCAGCACTCAGTGCTCTCCCTGAACATTTTAGGGAACATTCGTTCGTGTCTATTTGAACCTACAAGTTAATTATGGGAAGGAGCACAGACAATGGGTATCGTGAAGCTGGCTTCTTTCTGAAATAAGAGCTCTTGACAACTTTTGATGCTGGCGGGTAAGAGGACAAGTCCACCCAAAAGCTGACCCGTTCTTCACTTGAAAAAGGCTACCATTTGATAATTATTTGGTATGAAATATGTCTTGCTCATCTAAGCCTTTCCTTTCTACTATTTAAGGCATAGGCTCAAAGTACACTCCAGATTCAAGGTCTAAATTTTACCAGTGCTTGGATGAAGAATTCCAGCTGGCATAATTCGAGGTTTGGCAACCAACCTGACTTCTTGCTTTTGGTGTTTTCTTCTTTTACATGCAGAGTGTCCTCACATTTTTTTTTTCAAATTATTTTTGCATCAGTAGTTCCCAAAGGCTGTTGGCAAGATGATCTATGCCTAAACCCATGTGCCACTTTTGCTGGATTGTTCTTGGCGGTAGCCCTGGCTCCCTGCTGTTGATAACCCTGATCCATGTGCGTGGGCCCGACAGCTTCTCGACGGTTCTAGAACCCCCAAGCACAGGCCCTAATACCAAGCAGAGCACCTGGCTCCTTGCACAAAAGTGAGCTCAGAGACTGTGGACTTCCTAGTTTTATTCTTCAGAGAGGGTGGGGAGAATCTACCGAGTCCTTGGTTCCTTCTCAAAAATTCGCCTTAGAGCCTCTTGCTCCTCTAGACTAAGTTTCTTTTTGAGTAAGATGAATATTTTGTCTAAATTCTAGCTCTAAGATTCTGAGGAAGTGGTACAGCAAAGCGAATAATAACCCTGAGCTAGATGTGGCAGCTCACTGTTTAATTCTAGCACTCCGGAAGCAGAGGCAGGTGGGTCTCTGTGACTTCTAGACCAGCACGGCCATCCTAGCAAGTTCCCAGGACAGCCAGGGTTTCACGGGGAGACCTTGTCTTGAATACAAAACAAACAAAAGAACCATCCTGAATAACACTGACTGTGAAGTGTAGGAGCAAACTCAGTTCTGTTAAGTAAATGCCTTAATATTCCTGGAACTTATTTTTTTTTCTGACATTTTTCCTTTAAAATAAAATTTTTATTTGTGTGTGTGTGTGTGTGTGTGTGTGTGTGTGTGTGTGTGTAAGTGCCAAGTGTACAGGTGCCCATGGAAGAGCAGGCCATCAGATCCTGATGCTGGAGTTGCAAGGGACTATGTGGGTTCTGGGAAGCTGCCACAGGCTCTCTAGAAGAGCAGCAAACACTCAGAACTGCTAATCTATCTCTCTAAGTCCCTTCCTGAAACTTTTCAACATGAATAAATAAAACACTCAGTGTTGGAAATTTAAGTACAAAAATGAAACTTCCTAGAGTTACCAGTCCTTACACAATTCCAGTTCCTAGGAGGCTAAGATATACATAAGGCAACTGAAAAAAAAGAGAAAAGAAAAAGAGAAAGAATCCATGCCTTTCTCATAGAGGGATTCTTGGTTGATCACATGTTCCTGGTTCTGACATTGATACCTTCTTGTGTTTCTAATAATCACAAGATGCCTGAACTGCTTAAATTACATCACCAAAGAACAGAACTGCCTCTTAATTATCCAAGTCATAAAAGCAAACCTGAGACAATGGCAGGTAATCTGGAACCTTGACCTTACTGTATTAGGTGTATTTGCACAATAGCTCCAGTGTGTCTTCTGTCCTAGGGCTTATCTCTAAGGATGGAGCATTGTGCATTGTGTAGTGGGTAGAGGATGGAACAAATGTGCAAGCTAATAATGAAAATGCATAAGACAGTGAATTTTGTTGGTGAGAAGGAAAAGGTAGACTATCCCAATTACTGTCTAGAGAAGAGAGGAACAGTTTTGAGACAATGGACTATAAAAAAGACTTACTTCTTTGGTTGTGGCACACCCAAAGAATAAAGGCTTTGCTGGTGTTTTGTTTAGAGTGTGTGTGTGTGTGTGTGTGTGTGTGTGTGTGTGTGTGTGTGTGCGCCAAGAATCTGACCAAACTCAATACCTGGAACATTCCCAGTAAGTGCTCTGTTGAAGCTGTGCTCCCAGCTGCAGTTCTGTGTAAATTCACATCAGAGAAACAACAATTGTGTTCCGCACCAAGCTATGAAAGGAGGCCTTATTCATATACACTACGTTAATCAGACATCTCTGGTGCACCTGAGATTTTCATTAACAACTAAAAAGGGCATTTGTCAGTGTAGACAAACTGACAGAAGACTTCCTGAACACAGACTGTCCCTAAACCCTTTGAAAGAGTACACTACCTTATTCATCTTTCTATGTTTCCTTGGATCATGTGGGATCCTTAGGTTAGCATAAAGCTTTCTTTTAAAATGTTTTTGTGATTTTGAGGTCCTTTAAACTCACCACAACCTGTCCAACAGGACATCAGATTAGACGAAGCAATGAAAAAGATGGGAGGTGTTAGAAGAATGAGGAGACCCACACTTCCTTGTTAAAGCCTGCAGTGAGGTGGCTCATGAGATATGAAATACTTCCACCAGGTTTTACCATATGGCTTTATGGCTGCTGAAACTCCCATTTTTTTGTGGTCCCGTGACACCATATAGCAGCAGAACCTTCATCGTTCCCTTTTCTCTGCGTCCTCTCCAGCCACTGTCTCCTCACAACCCAAGAAAACACAACCTTCCTATTGCCCCAGGCCACCTTGCTCTACCTAGCTTCGACTTCTCTGTGATTGGCTCTCAGTTGTCTCCGGAAGCTTCTGGTTCCCTGAGGCTGAAGCCTGTGTTGATAGGTAGTCATTTCCTTCAGCCCCTCCTTAAGGGGCCCCGTCAGTGTCTTACTCATCCAGGTACGCCTGGATCACGGAAGCACTGCACACATGCCTGCTAGTCTATCAAAGACACTGGATTTGTTTCCTAGCTTTGCAAAGCCCTGGAAACGTTTGAATAAGTCACACCACAATGTTTCAGGATTTGGTGTTCATCCTAACTTGTTAAGCAGTTCACAAGGAAGAGGGTGGAGAGGCTTGTCACAGTGGTCTGATTTCCTGTTGCACAACTTTTTTTTCATGTAAGTCTTAGATACTGTGACTAAAAAATACTAACAGAAACCACAGGATCTTGCTCACTTGAGGGCATATGGATTTTATTTTATCTTTTGTTTTTTCGAAATGGGATTTCTCCGTGTAGCTTTGGCTGTACTGGACTTGCTTTGTAGATCAGGCTGGCATATGGATTTTGAAGGACTGGAATTCGGAGTGACAAAGTCTTGGGACCACTCTGAAAACAAGATGCTTTAACATCTGTGGGCCCATTTTCTCCTTTCAACGCACTCATATCTACTTGAACAAGATAAACAGAGAGTTCACAAGACTGTATAAAACGAATAGTGTACACAACGCAGATGTTGCCAGCATCATTACTGTCTAAGGAATAAGTAGAGCAAGATTTTTTGGCTTGAGTGGTGAAAGATACAGCCCAGTCTTTATTTCTGGGTCTATCCAATCATGACACTTAATGATTTAATAATAGTTTAAACACAGCAAATCCCAGTTGTGCGACGTGTGCAGCTGACACACTGCTTCATGTGGGTGGCAAGTCACAGAATGCTGTGTGTGTAAAGGAAGCATCAGTTTGAAGAGCGAGGGAGGGACGAGCACCACACTCTCTACCCATCTGTTCAAATGGGTGTGACCATTCCTTGTTGCCCGTCACAAGGCTGCTTGGAAGCTAGCTTCAACAGCTGTAACACGAAGGTACCAAGCTTTGGCAAGGTGTGGTAAGTTTGGCAGGGAAGTGTAATTTCCGCAAGATTGTTTTCAGCCCAGGAAATGGCTCAGGTGGCTTGGTATGGGTAGAGTGCTGCCAGGCTTTCCTGCTTGGGCACGCTACTCTTGGATGACTTCATTTGACTGAATTCCTTACTCTGCTTGCCCTAAAGAAGCCTCTGCATTCGGTTAGGCCCCCACCTTCCTTGAATACCTCATGTGATCCAAAAAGCCTAATATGGAAGGCCTCAAAATCAGGTGATGAACTTCACTGCCTATTAAAATAGCGAATGCATCTCCTAAAGCCAAAGCCACCATACAACGACAGGATTTTGAGGCAGCACCATTATCTAGAATAAGGAGCGGGCACCAGGTCCCCGACACTGTCTGAGCAGAATATTGCCAGGCCTCTCAAAGCTGTTCATCCTAAGGTCTAACAGCTATCTGACTGAGATCAAGGAAAACTAAGTATAAATTTTACAGACTTAAAAAAAAAAAAAAAGTTAAGTTTTCCTAATACAAACTACACCGTGGATAGAAACTCCTCCTGGGCAGGTTATTTCATGAACCTGCTTTTATGAAATGGTTTCAGTTGTGCAAAGCAAACGTTTTCCCGTGACCTCGTCCCCATTCCCCGACCATGCCACATTTCTAGAATTATATTCAAATAGACTGTCTCGTGAAATATAAGTTAGCACAAACATTCTAGGTAGTGGCCTTCTATGACCCAATAATTGGTAAACCTTTCTGCAGTTGAAAAATCTCTCCCCCCCCCCCCCCTTTATTTTTATTTTTTGCAATACCATCATAACCATGCTTTCCAGCTATTTAGGTTAGGTGACATGGCAATGCTTCCCCAGCCCTGGTATCCTGTGCAACATATTCAACTCCGCATCTGTCAGACTATCTCCATCATTATTTGTGGGGTGGTAACAGGCACTTGGGGTTTTAAGCCCTCATTTGTAATATAGCTTTACTGATTATACACGGGCTTATAATTTGAGCAAGAATGTGTATTCACTGAAGTCTGAGATCCCCTTATTAATTGGTCTAAGAAAAATCAAATCCCACAAAATCATCAACTTCTTAAATGTCTTAACCCCATACTCCCTGAGAGCATGAGGAGCCAGAAGATACCAGAGGAATGCCCTCACGGTCCCCGTTCCAAGTGCTTAACTCATCTCTCTTTTGATTTTAAGGGATGAAGCAAAGACCCAGAGACAATCTGGGGAGTTTGGGAATAAACAGCTGGATATGGATGACTTAGCTAGGACCTATGGCGTATCAGCAGAGGGTAAGACTGGAATGGAGCCACTTCCTCAGCTACTTCAGAAAAGACAGGGTAGGATGCAAGCCATTTTCTTGTGTTTAAACCTTCCTGCATTGTTGGCTTGATACTTGCAGACCAGGATACAGATCCCAGAGAGCCCAAGGAAAACACCAGGTGTCTTCACCATGCCAGAAGGTGACCCAGATGTTTAGATTCTGTGGTTTTTATACGCCTTTAACCTTTAAACAGCCTGCTGAGTGCGACCACGTCTTCAGTACCTTCTTAATTCATAATTCTGGCTGATCCCACAAACCCAACAGTACCTTCCTAATTTGTGATTTTGTTGATACCACTAAGTCATCAGAACCTTCCTAATTCATAATTTTAGTTGAGTGCCTGCCACCAGGGAAAGTGAAATAATTTTTCTTTTAATGAGCACGGAATAAGGGATGCTGTGTCTAAACCACCCCTAAAGCACAGGGAATGAGAGGATGAATGTCTTTCAAAGTGAGGATATTCTCACATAAATAATGCCCTTTAAAGAGGAAGAGCGCCACTTTAAAGTGAGAAGATCCTCATAGCACAGTCAACAGTAGGGCCAGACTTCATTTCAAGACATACCTTATCCCTCTCTGTTAATTCCTCAAATGACTGCCAATATAGAAGTATTCTACGGATGCTATTTAATTACTTTGTTTACTTAACACACAGTAAAACAATAACGGTTGAATGACAAAGGATATGAAACCATTCCCTGTCCGTGTACTTTGAAATGTCTCTTAATTATAGATCAAAGAGGGATGCTACTATAAAATCAAAAGCAGGAGCCACAATAACACTGGGCAAATATTGAAAAACTCTAAAGTGAACCTGACTTTTATTTTTAGATTTGCATTTGGTTTAATAAGTAGACAAAACTAAAATGTAGAGTTAAACAATACTTACAGGAAAACTGACTCTCCAAGATAGGTTGTGGAAGCCACCTCCAGTTACCCTGGAAGCTACAGAAACTAAAGAGAATCATGGGACAGACACAGTGGCCAGATGGGTGACTGCTGCCCAGGAGTCAGCTTTTCTCAACAACACTGACTGTTCCATTCCTTTCTCAGCTGTTCCAGGGCAGGGGATGAAGTCACAGAAAGTACCACTACATGAACTCAGCAGTAACCCAACCCAATTCTTCCTACTGACTTTCTGTCCCAAGAACACTGTTCTCAGGGTTTTAGAGACTTAGCATTTAGCCTTCATAGCCTTCAGAACCTCCATTACAGAAGAGTAATGGGTACTCTTGGTTTGACTTTGCCAGATTTGACACCTGAGCTAAAGCTTCTGGGAAATTCTGCCACTGCTCTTGGTGCATACTTTCAAGTGGTAACATCACCAAGCATTTTGAAGGATGTCTAGCAATCAGGAAAGGAAAGCATATCATAAGCTCTAGAGTTCCTATGGTAAGTCTTATCGTAAGCACTGCTTGGGAGTATCATTATGTAATTTCTAAAAATCTGTATAGCAGAGATGAAAGAAAGCTCCCCTACTTAGCTTTCCTGCTGGGACATGGCAAATATCCCAGTGGTTTTAAGTAAATGGGAACTTGGCCTTCACATACAGTATTGGGTGATGTACATCTCAAAGTTTATATACTTCTGATGAGTTGAAATTTAGGTTTAGAAAAACTCATTTTAAGGGATTATTTTATTTTAATTTATAAGTATGTGTGTGTCTCTGTGTGAATGTATGCCATGAGAGTACACATGCAAGACATTGGATATTGGATCCCCTGGAACTCAAGTTACAGTTAAGCTGTAAGCCACCCAATGTGGGTGCTGGGAATTCAAGTCAGGTCTTCTGCAAGAGCAGCATGTACTGGTAAAATCTAAGCCATCTCTTCAACCCCTTGAAAATATTTTAATGCAAAATAAATATCTTTTAAAAAATGAGTCATGACATTCGTTTTATGCCCCAAGGCAAAGAATAAGCCCTGGTAAGGGTCTGGAAACTTCACCCATCGCGTGGTTGCACAGAGCATGAACCACACACTATTGGCTCGCTCTGGACAGGGAGAAGATGAACTGATACTAAATGGTATAACTCTCTGTGTTTGCAAACCGACGTCTGCTGGTTGTATATAAAGAGGGGCCAAGGAATGCATGGGCTTGGATCTCTGCCCCGTTATCCCTGGATGCTTTTTTCTGCCCTTCAGAGAGATTTGCAAATCTTTATAGACCACCCTCTCTTGCAAACAAAAGCTTCTCCTTGGAAAAACAAAGTCTAGGTCCTTATGCACTGTCCCCGACTGCCTTGTAGTCACTTCCTGGACAGATTTACAGTGTCTGGGGTGGACAGTATGTTCTCGGGAACATTTTATGTTACATAACAGAATGGCATGGTGTGAGAGAAGTGCTGTGTACATGTGGATTCATTTGGTCTCTTAAGAGAAACCAAAAATAAATCTTTTGTAAAATCCACATGCGGCTTTCCACACAAATCCACCCATTTTTAGTTATGAAGACAAGTAGAAAATGAGGCCTTACCAAGAAAAACCACAACTTTTCTTTCACTCTAGTTTTAAAGCAATTCATTAGTGGTTTGAGTAGAATATGCTTTCCTTCAATATTTTGTCACTGGTCAGATTTATAGACTACTGGCCAGTGCAGTTAAATAAGTGAGGGTGGCTCTACTCAATCTCCCAACAAACTTTATAGACTACTGATAAGTCTAAATTTAGTTGTTTTTTTTTTTTTAATAATTTTAAGGGATTATGTTTTTAAATTGTGTGGGGTGTGTGTGTGTGTGTGTGTGTGTGTGTGTGTGTGTGTGAATGTGTTGTTTGGAAGCCAGAAATTGATACAAGGTGTCTGTCTTAGTCACTCTACCTGGAGCTTTTCTATGCAGGAAGGCTGGCAGCAGATGAACTCTGGGGATGAGCATGTGTCTGTCTCCCCAGGGCTGCTATTACAGAAGTCTGCCAGCATCTTTTAAGTGGGTGCTGGGGCTCTGAACTTCCATCTTTGTACTTGTATGCAAGGACTTCACTGACTGAGCCTTTCCCCAGTCCCCATTTTAACTATCCTGGACATTCATCTACTGCGGTCAATCCTTTGTCTCTGACTTAGCTGAGATAACCCGATATCTTTTTCCTGGCTGATTGTAGCAACCCCCTTGGTTTCCTGGTTTCCCAGCTGACCATGTGTGTTGTGCTGCACTGGCTAACAAGAAGTGATTCAAATAGAAGGCATCTTTGCTGACCTTAACAAAGGCATAATACAAGGAGGGAGGAATGAGGTTCAGTTTAGGCAGCCCATCCCAGAATTCAAAACAACACAACTAAAAGAACTCTCTCACAGTAGCTGGTTATAGTGTTTCTCATTTAGTCTCAGCTACTTGTGGCCGTAGGATCATTTGAGTATAGGAATTTTAGGCCAGACTGAACAAAGTAAGACCCTGTCTAAAAATAAACAAACCCAAAGAATTCTCCCAATAGGGAGAAAGGGCTAAATTAACAAAATAGCTAGCAATAGAACATCTTGTTACCTACATTGTTATAGGGACAAAATGAATTAGCACTTAAGAAAGAGAACAATGCAACAAAAGGAGAGAAAGATGTGCTTTTGTTTTTCAGACAGGATCTCAGTGTGTAGTCCTGGCTGGCCTGGAACTCACTATGCAGACAAGGCTGACCTAGAAGTCAGATATCTGCCTCCCTGGTGCAAGGATTAAAGAGTCACATCACCGTGCCCTGTCCTAGGATTGATAGTTTTAAGTAAAATTTCTGGTCAAATGTATAGGAGGTTTATTACAGTCATCACTCAAAAACACTAAACATATGTTAACCGCAGGGCTCCACTCTGAGTGTCACATACAGACAGGAAAAAGGGTGCCTCTCCTCAAGAGAAAGACAGAATTCTGAGCTCCAATATATCCCACACATTAAGAGTAAGACTTTGAACTTGGGATGACCCTGAGTGTACATTTCACCATTTAAAGGCAGGCTTCCTCTCTCCCAGGTGACTGCTACACATCTCTTCTCTCATTCTGTCCCCCCACTCCCTCCCCAATCCACTCTCAGCTGATGAGTGAGTTCTCCATTTCACAAAGAAAGCAGAAACAGTCAGAGAGAACTCCCACAAGCACCTACCCACTCCTAAACCACTGCCTTAGGACTCAGCCTTCTGTCCAGCCCCACAGAACTTTCTTCACCCTCTATGCCAAGGCTAACTCCAATGTACTGCTGCACGAAAATTCCCCACCTTCCTTAGAATGTCCCTACAGCAACTGCCTCCATCTCCTGACCTTTGGACAGACAATGGTCAAGCCCTCTGTGAGCTGTTTTTGGGTACTCCCTCGTCACTTGCTGGAGGATTGACAATGATTGATGAAGATGGTATGGAATCAAACACTGAGTGGTACAAAATAAAATGGTTTGCTGTGAGAAACAATCCCATGAACGTTCTGGACTCTGTTGGCTCAAAACCACTAGGAGGTCTGTGCTTTCTGTCTCCCTGAATCCCACCCCAAGCTGACATTCCTTAGCCTCCTCCACAGCCTTGCTTCTCCTGCAGCGTGCAGAGTCCATTTGAAGTGTAAGGCGTTTCTGTTTGTCACTCACTCCTGGAATTTAAGCTCCAGAAGGATAGGGAGTTTTGCATATTTTCCACGTAGAACATTGCTTTATTCTCACAGTGCCGGGACATAGAACTTACTCAACAATGTTTGTTGGTCTACTAAGGCCCAGGGCTGCCCTTTCTGATTTGTGTGACTCTGGGGAAAATGACTAAACCTATCTGAATCTCTCGCTCATCATTTCTGAGATGTGAGTGCTGAGATGTGGACAGAACGTGCGGGGATTATGATGGAGACTAAATGACATAAAGGAGAAAATAGTTTAGCATGTTTGCTGATAGAAAATGTTTAATAAATGATCCACATTTTATGCTTAGTTAGAAATATATATATATTTGAATATATGTAATATATATTCAAATTTACTTGTTTGTACATCCTCATATATAAATTCTCACTAGTTTAGGAATATAGCAGATTGATAAGGAGGAGGAAGAGGATGAAGAGAAAGACAAAGAAGATGATGTGGATGGGTAAATAAAAGCACCTGTGTATTTTCTTTTCTTCTACTAGACAAATTCCATTTAAAACCTAATCCCAGTTTAAAAACTACTAAACATACAACTAAACCATGTTAATTCATAGGTTTGTGTCCTAGTATAAATAAGAAAATAGTGCAAGTCAGTAAGTAGCTCAGGAGGCCATACAATCCCAACCAGTCCTGTAGGTGATGGGCAATTAGCCATCATTGCTGCCCTCTTCTGCTCTTCTTCTCTCTGTTGCTACAAAGCCAGCTCCTGCAGGCTTTCCTATAGTCATAATGAATCCAGGGTGGAACCTCTGTAGGCAGAAGGGGAAGCTGAAAGAAAAACCACCTCTGTACTTTACATTTCCTCTAGGGCTTACATGGAAAAAACAAAAGGAGGGGCCTTTGCCATTGCTGCTGGGACTAAAAACCCTAAAGTATTCCTGTGGTATCTGAGTGCATCTTCCCCCATGGCAGCTGTGTTACGTATGGTGACCTGGTCCTATGGTAGTGTTAACAGTGCAGCCTTACTTCAGCAGCACTGCTGGGCTACCCTGGGAGCCCAGCCACTGTAGGCCACAGAGCTCAGAAGAACATATACATCCTCAGAAGTTTTAAGGCCTGGCAGTTCTTCATTTAGTTTGAGTGTGTGTGTGTGTGTGTGTGTGTGTGTGTGTGTGTGTGTGTGTGTGTGTGTGTGTTGTGTGTGTGTGTGTGTGTGTGTGAGAGAGAGAGAGAGAGAGAGAGAGAGAGAGAGAGCAAGTGCAAGGTGGGGGACAACTCAGGTCTCAGGTGACATCCATCCACTTTTTGGTTTGTTTGTTTGTTTCTTCTTTTTAGACAGCATCTCTCCCTTGAACTTGCCAGGTATGGGGGGCTCGCTGGTCTCTCCAATCTCAGCTCTGGGGTCACAAATGTGGGTTCTAAGGATGGACCACAAATGCTTCCAGGGCAAGCACTGTATCAACTGAGCCACCTCTCCAGTCTGGTGATTCATTTTTTATTTCTTTTTCTTCTTTTTCTTTATTTCTTTCTTTCTTTTCTTTTTCTTTTTCTTTTTTTTTTTTTTTTTTAACAAAGATCAGTTTTTTCTCTTGCTTCCTGGTGAAACTCCAGAGTTTATCCCTTTCACTTGGCATTATGTGTCTTCTTATGAGAGTCTATTTTTAACACTTCTTTCTTTCTTAAAAAAAAAAAAAAAAAGGAAAAAGAAAAAGAAAGGTTTCTGCCAGTAGAAGCCAGATAAAATGGTCACTGCTCATTTCTTCTAGCTGATGCACTTTGTCAGCCAATGGCAGCCTTTCCTTCGGGAGGAAATCTCTTCTATCCAATAAGCCAGTGTGCCTTCCAACAGTCTCTGAAGACTCTGTGAAAATCACAACTTTACCTGCCATTGTGTCAGTGCTCAGGCTGTTCGGCGAAAATTCACTGAGTTGGGAGAGCCTTGACATGACTTTAGCTAGCCACCCTGCATTTTCATTGTGCTTCCTTGTAGCCATGATCCAAAATATACAAGCCATTCACGTACTTGGAATGGCTCATGTTACCAATCATAGTTAGCCCTAAAGCGTGTAACCAACAAGTCAGCTCAGGAAAAAAAAAAATGTCCTGAAGTAGGCAGACAACTCTCCAGAGTGCATCTCCCTCCCTGATACCTCTAGCCTTCATTATTCAGTCTGTCCCCACGCCTTCTCTACAACAAAGGCCCCTTGCTCTCTATCTACTTAATCTCTTTGGATGAGACTATCTCTAATTCTTAGCCTCTGACACACACACACACACACACACACACATTTATTCCGTGGAAGTTGTAAAACAGAATGGACTTAAAAGGAGTGCACTTTTAAAAGAGCATTTAATGCTCTTTTAGCTAGCATTATTTTTTTTAAATCTTAAAAAAATTTTTTTAAAGTGTGTTTTCAGTGGCCTTCTCCACCACTTATTTGAAGATGAAGGGGTACTTGGCAAAATACTAAACAGCACATAATTTGTGGAGTACAGTGAACTTTGGTCACTCAATATTTACATGACCTTTTGAAACAAGTGTTGAAAAGTCCAATAAATTTTGATACAAAATTTCTGATGTAAATATACACCCCAAAAAGGTGCCAAGGTTATGTATAGCTTTATAGTTTATAATGTCAGTGAAAGAAATTTGGACTATGATAATTTTTAGGAAATTGTTTCTGTAAGTAGCCAAAGGTTTATTGCAATCTGGGGAAGATACTATATTGAGGGGAAACAGAAAAGACTATAAACCTTGAAAAGTGGTAATACAGCCAAGGAGCAAAGTTTTTAAAACACTAGGTTTAGGTATCAGAAGGCAACACAGTAAATATTTGAAACTCAACCTTAATACCACACAGTAAAGTGCCATTGTTCTGACTGTCCCAGGTTTAAAGTGAGATCAACTGAAAGCTGTACGTAGACTCCCTAAGGCATCCTGCAGCAACCTCAGTGCTCCTCTGAGTAGGACATCTGTCCATTGTCTAAGACCAGGTTGTTCCTACCGGGGAAAATGGAGCAGGTAGCTATTACAGGATGCAAAGCAAGGGAGATAATACTCCATGCCGTCTATAAGAATTTCAACAATCACAGAAACCAAAGCTACATTATTCTATCCAACCACCTAGGCTCTTCCCTCAGCATCACAGGCTTTCACAGAGCCAAAGAAATGATTGGGATGCCAGCATGTTCTACTGCCAGATGGCTAACCCGCTCTGCTCCTTATATTAAAGACAATATTTATTATATTATAATTATATATGTTTATGTAGGTACACAGTGGATCATCACAAAAAAATTAGTTGAAAAATCTGTTCTCTAGCTCTGTGTCCTTTTGTAGGTTTGTCTGAGGGTATCTGGTCACTTATCTGCCTCTCTAACTTAAAAATCTTACAGTGATCCAGAAGTTCAGGGGTACATTTATTTCATACCTTCTTGTATACCAACCAACACTAACAACCTATGGAAAATATTTTCAAACTCCTGTCACTAAAACCAAGCGCTCAAAACCTTGAAGAGCAAAATATAGAATAACAACTTTTGATAGGGAGGACATGTCTGCTGGTGTCCCTCAGGAGGAACCCAGCACCTGGACACAACTGTATACTTCTCTCCGGAGATGGTAGGTGAGGAGGAATCTGCAAAGCATCCCCACCCACGGCCAGATGGTGGGACCAGCCCCTAATCTGGAAAGGACACTTCTTCAGGAAAGTAATCCTGCCTGATGCTGGGGTCTGTTCTTTCTGCCTTTCTCAAACTTTTGTGTAGTTGCATACCAACCTTGCTGGGCAGGGGGCGCACTCCGGCTCTAGCAGACCCCTGGGTCTGAGAAACACGCATTCAGAGTTTCTCCTAAAGACCAAGTCAGTGGGCTTGGCTTGTCCAGACCTGCAACTACTACAAGACCCAGCTGAACAGCGCAGAAAGATGAGTTTGTCCAAAGAGACCTAACCCCTTTAGTCAGTTCCCAGAGACAGAGGAAAACGTCCCAATCCTGGATCTGGACTCAGAACAACTCACCAATCCCAGACAGAGCCACAGGAGTGTTAAATAGGGCAAAGGGCGGAGAAGTCAACCCCCACCCGCTTTGGCGGCCCTCTTTCTCAGGATCTGGAGCACCAGGTTTCTGCACACATCACCCTAGAGGAAGGGAGTCCTGTGGTTCACAGAAGCTGGAGCAGCTAAGCTAACAAAGCGTGGCCAGGGGACCACGGAGACGGAGCAGCTGGCTACTCACTAGCCAGCCTCAAAGTCGCACATACTAGGTGCGGAATCCCGAACCACAGCACAAGTCCTCCAGGTTTCTTCACCGACTTGGAAGGAATGTGATCAATGATGTGCATGTGCCGAAAAGAAAGAGGAGGGAGAGAAAGAGAAGAGAAAGAGAGGGAGAGAAGGAGAGGAGAGAGGAGGAAGAGACAAGAAAGACACACACAGAGACAGACAGACGGAGAGAGAGAGAGAGAGAGAGAGAGAGAGAGAGAGAGACCAGAAGGAAAGGGGGAGGGGCTTGGGAGGGGTAGACCCCCTCCTCCAAGATCAAACCGACAGCCAGAGGATGAGGTCATCTCCCCCTCCCAGCTCCCACAAATCTCTGGCAGCCCCGCTAGCTCTGCCCGGTTGAAGTGGTGTGTCCTTTAAGAGGGGGATAGTCTCAGGGAAGCTAGAGAAGCGGGAGGGGTCCTCTGGGGTGCCAAAGCATCTTCTCCAGTCCCGGCCCAGTGGTAAGAATGGAAAAGTCTCATCTGGAGCTCAGTTTTCAGGGGTCAAGTCTCAGATCCCGCTAGTGGGAAGGAAGGGCTCTGGGGAAGAACGATCCGCTGCTCGGTGTCCCCAGCCCGCTCCAGCCCGCTCGTAAGGGCTGTGCGTCAGCGCCGCACTGTCAGCTCTTTAATTCAAACTTTTTCCAGCAGCCAGGGTGCTAGGACTCCCACGCCTACCTTGAGTCTCCTGGCTTTGGCCGGCACTCGCCGATCTAGGGTCCCAGCGAAGCAAGACGGTGGGTGCCGAAGACTCCTCCGGCTGCGCCGGGCAGGTACCCTGGCTTTATAGCGCCACGCTGCTCAGTGACTCAGTGAGCCTCCCAGGGCTTCTGCCCTCCGCCCTTCAAAATAAGAGTCCCCGGCTGGGCTAGGCCCCCGGAGCAAGGCAGGGGGCGTGGCTGAGGCCCTGGGGAGCAGCCCCCACGTTAGAGTGTCCGCCCCTTTTAACCTTGTCCCGCCTTTTGCCTCTCTCCTCACAAACCCCTTCTTAGCAGAAGCCAGCTTATAAATCAGGCTTCTGTGCATCTAACTTTCCACAACTGATAATGGGGAAGACTTTCACCTTCCTAAGTCCACAGGAGTGTTGGCTGCACATCATAGGTAATGTTGTCTCACAGTTTTTAAGTCTGGTTTTTGGAGTACTAGGAGGAAGGAATGAAAATTAACAATGGAAGCACCCAAATGGAATAGCACTGGGGCTGGAGGTGGGGTTAGGAAGAGGCCAGCCCTCGGGCAGCCTGGCGGGCTCAAAATGTGCAGCATTTAAATGAAAAGACACGCGGGACAGTTCTTTTCTAAAGAAGAAAAGAGGGTACTGTTGATTCCCTTAAGTAGCTTTCTGGATTCTGTGTACCAATGAATCACTGAATCCCAGGGCCTTCTGGGTAAAAGTTTCTCAGACTCCCTTTTTTTTTTTGTCTTTTTTTTTTTTTTTTTATTAATTACACTTTATTCATTTTGTATCCCCCCATAATCTCAGACTCCCTTTTACAAGGTCTTAGAAAGAACTGGTCCTTATCTGGCCAGCTCCTTCTGGAGGCCCTCAGTCACTTGCTTAAAACTTCTACGCGGGAATTTCTGTCTTAAAGTGTTTTAAAGGAAGAAATGAGACACACCGATTCCACAATTAAGTTTTTTTTTTTTCATTCATCTAGTGTGTGTGTGTGTGTGTGTGTGTGTGTGTGTGTAGGGGGTCATAAGACAATTTGTGGAAGTCTGTTCTCTCCTACCAAGTGGCTTCAGAGGACCCAACAACACCTCAGGCCTGGTGGCAAGTGGCTTTATCCACTGAGCCATCTCTCTGGCTCAGAATTAATTACTTATATCAAAGCTTTGACAGCTTATGGGTTTAGCCATAAATCCAAATGACCATATTTCTCTTTTACCACTTTAGCTAAGAACAGCCTGGTTCTGTGTACAATCCTCTAATATCCGGCCAGCATGCCTATCACCATTATTTCTACCCTGTTTTCCCTGCCAGAATGTGTGTTTTCTTGAGCAATGGAAACAAATCTTTTACATACACTAAGCTCTCAGTAAAATGACTGGATGAATGAAAAACATGCTTAACATATACTGCATGTAAGAGTCACTGCCCATGGCGTCAGGGCCCTACTTGCTGGAGTCCAACTAAGAGGCTTGGCTGGGGCCCGGCACCTTCTCCAGAACAGTCACTAAGGAAGTGTGGGTGAGTACCAGTTAGACCACTCATTTAAATGCTCTGGTAATTTGATCTGCTCCTTCAATATTGTGTCTACAATAGGACTTCCAGAGTCACAATCTTTTTCTTAAAAAGATGGTATGGTGCATGTGTTCATAAGGGTACCCCACAGAAGTCAGATGAACGACTCAGATCCCTTGGCGCTGAAGTTGCCACCCGGGCCTGACATCGGTTCTGGAAACAGACCCTGGGACCACTGGCAAAGCAGTCAGTGTGCTAACACACTGAACCATTGGCAGCTTTTTGTTTCACGGTCTTAAGGCAGATGCTTTCCCTCACTTTGCTCCCCCCCTTCCAACTATCCTTTATTGTTTTTTTTTTTTTTAAATGAAAAGTGATGCCTGTAAAATATTCAAGCAATAAATCAAAAATGAATGCCACTCTGTAATTTACCCCTGGGGATAAACATTGCTAACTCCCCAGAGCGTACTATTCCAGGCTTTTGTATGTGTATTTAAGCACATGTTTAAAACATAGATTAGACATATGATTCTGTGGCCTATTCCTTAAAACCCAACAATACACTGCTGTCGTTTCCAGCACAATACTGGACTTATTATTTTTCAATGAAAAGAAGGTTAATGCCTTTACTAGCCAGAGAAAAATGTTTAAAAGAGTGAAAAATATAGCATTTCACTCTGATCTTTTTGCCTTTCATTTTGAATTGTAGCCTGCTTATTAAATGACCATCAGGACCAGCAGTGATGCTGCTTCTTGGAGACTGCAGAGCTTTATCAGTGAGGAAAGAGCTTTGAAATGAGTTGGGCCTTATGGTCCTACACTGTAGGACTTGGATGCTTTTTTATTCCTGTAAGCACTGGATTCATTAGGCAGATGTTTAAATTCTGGTCCTTAAATACTGATGTTTTTATTGTATGAAAACAGAAGGACTGGGCATACAGGCATCAGTGATACCACCTCAGTGTTTTCCTAGCCCGGTGACAGGGGTGGAGGACAGAACTGACTACCACAGATGGTGCTCTGGTTGGTTGTCAGGCTTGGTGACAAGGGCTTTTACCTGCTAGGCCATCTCTCTGGCCCGACTTCAGTCTTTAGCGTTAAAGTCCTACATGATTTTAGGCAGTGATGGGAATCGATGAACAGTTTAATATCTTCAACGTCAAAGCTGTTGGGGAGAACCGTGGGAGATGTGCGTACCTATCAACCATCACTTTGGCCATGTCCCGGACTCACTGAAAAACAGTAGACATCCCGAAGAGAATTTCTCCTGAGTGTGAAGGAAAGTGCCCAGGCCTGTGGAGAATATGTTCCACTAGTAACACTTTGCATTTTTTTCTCCTCACTGTCCCTGGGTTAAGATGTAAGTTTCATGGTTTTAAGCTAAGGTGGGGGAGTCAGAGAACAAATAGGCTGTGGACTTATCTCCCCAGAGCAGCTTCGAGAGATCCCTCTATCCTCACTTGAGATGCTTGCAAAAACATCTCCTTTAGCACTCCTGGCTCAGCTTCATGCCCAGTCCACCTTGACTCACAAAGCTAGGGCTCAAACATACAGATAATTTGGGATACAGCCTTCTGCTTAATTTTCAGTTGTTGGAAAAGTATGGGGATGTGTGAGGGAAATCTGTGACTCTTTCTTCTCTTCTTATTACCCTCAACCCCCAACAGTAAAACAGGTGGCTAAAAGGTAGAGGAGCTAACAACAAATGCTATCCAGTTAACAAAACAATCTCTTTCTCTCTCCCTCCCTTTATCCCTGTCTGCTCTGAAGTTTTATTATTTCTGTCTGTGTGTGTGTGTGTTTGAGCACATGCACCGGTGCCCACCAAAGCCAGCAGAAGGAATCAGGGATTAGATGCTGGAGCTGGAGTTCCAGGCAGCTGTGAACTGTCAGATGTGTTCTGGAAACAAACTCTGACCCTCTGCCAGAACTATAAATGCCATCTCTCTAGCCCTTGTCCTATCCCCATCTCTCTCTCTCTTTCTTTCTCTCTCTCTCTCTCTCTCTCTCTCTCTCTCTCTCTCACACACACACACACACACACACACACAAACACCACTGGCAAGTACTATTGTCATGTATATTCATCTACATAATAATCTTTTATAGAAGCAAATACTGTTAGCAAATCAAGATGTCTTTTTATCATCATTCACTAATGAAACCACCCTCACAGGTCTACATGGCCTAACCAAGCTTTTCTAACTTAAAAAACTTAGCGTCAGTATCTGTATTTTCATAAAAATATACTTCATATTTTTGTTTACATGTATCAATAAAAAGAATGTTAATGTATCTTTAGGGACTTTGCTAAACATAAAATGTCCACGCAGGTTAGCAGTGCTTGGTATTTTCCTGGACTTTTGGCTTCTAGGTTGGCACACTTTCCATAAGAGGCCTTTTCGATTTCCCCAGCGTGGTAGGTGATAACCCAAAGGCAGCCATTTGGTGACCTTTTCAGCCTTGTGATCCACTTCTGGTTACTTTTGGGGCTTTGGTATCATAAAGCCCTCACTGTATTTTCAAAGGATGGAGTTCTTGGCTAGTTTTGTGCTCTCTTATCTGTAGCTACTGCCTCTCTCAGGAATCCCAAGCACTGGCAGCAATCAAGAAAAGGCTAAGAAAAGTGTGGGCTGAATATAGATTTTTTTTTTTTTTAGCTGATGTTGGTTCCAACTAGAGTTATTTTTAGGCATTATTTCTGAGTGCAGACTGCTTAAGATCTGCTTTTAGAGTTGTTAGGATGACTCAGTGGGTAAAAAAAATTTGTCGCGAAAGCTTGACAACCTGATTTCAGTGCCCAGGACCCACAGTGGAAGGAAGGAACCAACACATGAGTGTTGTCCTTTGACCTCCACATGAAGTAACATTCACTCACTCGAGCACACACCCCAGATACTAACACACACACCACCAGCCACTAATACTACTAATGAGAAATTAATATTAAAACTTGAAAATCCATTTTTTTCAATTCATAAAAAAATAAGCAATTAAAAATCTTTGGCTACTTTGAATTTGGACTCTGTAATGAAATATAGTATTTTATATGAATCACATTCATTGCCATATTAACAACTACTAATTATTGTGAAAAAGTAAAAAACTAAAAAAAAAAAAAAAAAAAAGAAGAAGGAGAAAGAAAGAAATTGTGGGTCTTCTAAAGAGACTAAGCCCTGTGAGTAATGAATCACGACTTCAAATTGTTGGAGGAAGGGGGGTGACAGAAAATCTCCAAGGACAGTTCATACTTCAGCATAAAAACAAATGAACCTAGTCTACTGGCCAAGACAACTTTCTGACTCTTTGTTTTGTACATAGTTTTTACTTTTAAGTAAAAGAGAGCTAAGAATGGCAGAAGAGCTGTCTTAGCAAACACAGAACACTGTCGGAGGGAACAAGGCCAGCAGAAGATGTGCCAGGCGGAATACAAAGGAACGTCCTACAGACATACCAAGAGAAGTTTGGTTTGTGATGGTAAAACAAACCCTGAACCTCCACAGTGACCCGAGGGAAACAATGATATTGGTCGGGGTAGGGAGCACAGAAGGAGAAGGGGTAGTGGGGTGGTGTCCGGAAAGGGCAGATTTGGAGGTGGACAGTGTGAGGTCAACCCGAGGCTGTTTCCGTGGCCTTGAGTACACAGAGCTCTGTTTTCTCACTTGTGAAGTGGATGGGATAGGCCAGGAGCTGCTGGACAATGTGGGTCCAACAGCACGTGGGACCAACCAGGTAAGGCTGTGTGTGCTGGGAACAGATTTTTACTTTTAATCTAGAAGCTTGGGGAGGGTTGATTTGTTCTTTTCAACTACATTGACTGTTGACCGGTTTCTTCATTTTTAGTCTTTTTAATTATTAATTTCATGAATGTACATAATGTATTTTGACCCCATCCACGCGCCACCCCACCGCCAAACTCCTTCCAGACCCTCCTAATGTTAGTATTATTATTATATCAGTATTATTGTCTCTCTTTTTTTAATCTACTGAGTCCAGTTAGCACTGCCCATATGTGCACAGGTATGGGGTCACAACTGGCCCACAGGCAACCCGCCATTTCCCTGAAGAAAGTGGATTCTCCCTCCATCAGAGGCCATCAGCTGTCAACAGCTCCCCCTGCTAGAATGTTGACTGTCTTGCTTTGTGCAGGTCTTGTGTAGGCAACTGCAGCTACTCCAGGTTCATACAATAGCCCTGTCATGTCCAAAAGAGTTGACACAGTGGCCTTCTCCAACCTCTGAGCTTTCTGAGGATGGCGAGGGTAAGAGGGTCTAATAATGATGCTGAGGATTTACCGCTGACAAACATCCCCATCCCCTTAAAACCTCTTTTTTTAAACTAAAGCAAAGCAGAGTATTTAATACAGTAGAAAGAATATGATAAAAAGAAATAATCTCAAGTTTCACTTCAAATGACACTATATCAATCACATTATAAATATTCTCCCATGATGCATATCATGAATTCTAAAGCTCAGATTCCAGGGACTATATCATTAAAAGGAAAAATCTATATGTATGGAAAGTTCATTAACTAACCATCCTAGGACACATCTGTCTCTGTTAGTAAATCAACAAATTATGATGGTAAAGTCTGATTGTGGGCCACACTGTCTGCTTGACCTGAGAGAGCCGAGACAGCTCCTATTTGTGTCCCAATTGGGCCGCTGATGGTTCTGACTCCCTACTGAAATGACTCCCAAATGAAATGTGTTATGCTGTCTCTGATGGAACTTTCCACAGATTCTATGGGCATAACCAAAGAGTTACAGCTAAAAAGTAGGGATTTGCCTTTTTCTGTGACTCTCTTGGATAAACACTAAAGCAGATGGCTTGACACTTTGACTTGATGCTACACAATTAAAACTATCTGTGGCTGATAAAAGACCAATATAAATAAAGAGGTTCCACCAACAAGCACTGTTTTTCTGGTGGTGGTGGTGCATGGTTACAGGCTAGGAGCTATACAACATTCTCAGTTGTTTCTCTTGCTGCAGTGACCTCCAATGATACCATCACATGGATGGTATCACATCATAGTAATTCCTTTGGGAATGTAGAGAACACTCAGATCATCCCATTGCTTCTCTCAAAAACAGAGAGTAAAACAGCTCCATAAAGGAGCTGGTATGTGTGTTGGGGCACCCGCTACCTGACAATGAAGTGAAAGAGAAAACATGGATGCCGATAGGCCTCATACAATTGGATATGCTCACAGGAAGGAAGGATCCATTTATTTTCTCTGACTTGGGCAAATCTGTCTTCTTTTAGATGTAGTCTGAATATATGTCTTCCTTGCTCCTAATCATGCGCGAGCGAGCATACACACACTAAATAAATAGTTGAATAGTGAACTTGGTTGTATTGTTTTTGCCCATCATGAGTCCATTAATAAGGTGTACTAGGTCGCTACTGTACAAAGAAACACTATATTTCAAGAAAAGAAAATCTAGAGTTATATCTAAGATTTCCACATACATAAGGAATATTTGCATAGTTCCAAAAAGTACCATTATTCTTGCATCAGTATATTATAGTTTGCCCTCAGTAGCTTTTGCAGAGTTAAATAATTTTGAAGAAATTGAGTTTGTCTAGAGAACTCTATTATAAGATTGTTCAAGTTAAAGTTAGGCTCAATTTGTTATGCTCAAGGAAACTAGTGAACTACGAATCATCCCCAAATGCCATTTATTTTTAGCATGTAATTGATCTTAATGGAATGTATGTGACAAAGAGAGAAGAAAAAATGGAGAGAAATTAGTTTACAAGACCATATTTTAAAACTGTGACAGCAACCTTAAGTAAAGACTAAATTGAGTCTTGCCTCTTTAAAAATTGGACTCTCTGTGAATTATTTTTAGTTTTTGCAATAAAGCCTCATTAGAGGTCATTTTATTGGCTATGCCTGTTTTAGCTGATTGCTGCAATTCGCTCATTAGCTTGGAGGTGGGGATATTATTGTTTCACCTTCATTGTGGGCGGTGCAAGTAGGAGCTTGACATAACTTTGGTGTCATTGTTCCCTTGTTTATGTGTCTTCTATATGGCACTCAATAAAGCTCCATAACCTAGCAATCAAAAAAAAAAAAAAAAGGTCTGATCAAAATCTGATCCTTTCACATTTCAGAGAATATGAACAGATTTTTCCGCATCCTAGAAGAATTAATTTTGGAAAATGTCACATGTGTCATTATCAGGACAATGTGAGCAATGACTGGTTGAAGAATGCCCATTTTCTAGCCCAAGTGGTATCATTTGAGACAGGGGTTTCTCTGGTCAATGGAGTAGTCAAAAAAGCAGTAGGGAAAAAAAAAGTTATAGGGAATTCACAATGTTTTTTGTTATGTTAGGTGTGAAAAGAAATGAAGCCAGTTATGGTTGCAGAAGTGTTTGTGTCTGTGAACTTACATTCAATACAGTAGAGTGATGGAAGTCCACTACACTTTGTCACAGTTTCAAACTCAAAAACTTAATATAAAAACAATGCCCCATAGCATAATGATTTCTAACTTGATTATAGTCATTTTCATATTAATACAGTTAGCATATAACTCTAACATTTCAATAGAAAAAAAAAACAGGATCTACAAGACCAAAGCACTAAGGCCCATGAAAGCACAATGTAGCTCTAATCTTAGGTACTTGATGCTTGTTTGAACTTTGACACTTTCCTTTCATTGGAAGTTAAGACAAGCTATACCGTCTATTCTTTATTCATCATTGTATTCTATATGGACCTAAACCAGTAGGTGTCACACAGCCTTATGTTCTCAGGCTCTTCGTAATCTAAGTGAGGAGAAAGACTCAGCTGCGAACAACAGGTGCTTCGCAGTTGTTCATTCATTTGGACATTTCTTTTATGAGTTAATTACTCATTACTCCCTTGTGAACAATTTGCACATCTGGAGAGATAAATCTGCCCACTGAAAGTGAATTACTGGAGCGTAGGTGAGACACAATGGTTAATTCATTTGGATAACCATAAAAGGCTTACCAGAAATCCCCGAAGCACCCAGAAGCTAGAACTTCAAGTCTAAAGAATGAGTGAGCATCAAGCTGAAGGCCACAACAGGGGGATGTGTGAGTGTAATTTAGCCTGCAGCTCCCGATGCCTTCCTGGGACACCTACTCATTCACCAGCCTCCTCTCTCAGAACCCAGTGTTGACCCAGAACCATGTTCCTCTGAACACATTTCTACTGTTCATTCAAGAAACCCAAAGGTTTCCTTTTCAGTTTCAACTTACTTGTGACAAAAAGAGAACATTCCACCACTGAACAAAATAAAACAAACTTTTGATGTGTTAAAAAATAATTTATAAACTTAAGTTTTAAGCTGTCACCTACAAATTCAAGATTTAAATGTAACAACAATGACATCTTGAGTCCTCTGGGAAATGGAGCCTTGAGGACAAGTCCCTTATTTCCAGGTGTCACTTACTAAGTGGAAGTGAAGGACGGTGTGGTCCCTAATATTCTTTTCACCTAGATGGTTTGAGGATCAGGCTCAAGGCCAATCCATTCTGATGTGGTAGAAGACAGCATAGCAGTTCTTCAAGTGGGTGTTGAAGTATTAGACAGCACTATGGTCTTCAAGAACAGTCCGCGGAGAGCTTCGGAAAAGTGCTAAACCTGCTTTATATACTTATTTCATCTTCTGAATTTCTCATTGTGGAGATTTAAAACATGTGTATGTTAATATACATATATAAAGTTGTACATATATATCTTTACCAAAAGGATGGAGTGACCAAAGCCCCTTAAGCCATATGGTTATAAAGTAAGATGGAAGGGACAGAGAATAAGTACTATATGGAATGCAGAAGACTTTGGCCTTTTATTTCCACTTGCTGCACTATTTAGTCTATAACAAAAGTTCAAAGTGGGTAGTTTTAACTCGTTATGAAGCTATTTGGTTTATCATTTTAATAATTTGGGGAGAGGGGTAGCTAGATAGTAGGCTAAGGTAATTTCTTCCAAGTTGTTCCTTTATTTCATGGCTCAATTAAATACCCTGGAGCAAGAGAGACAGGACCAACAGCAGAGGCCCAACAGAAGAGCTCTGCCTTCACCTTCACCCTAAGTGACAGAACCCAGAATTGTGAATACAATGTTAGGGATTCTACATTTGCAGCTTGGCTGTTGTGGACAAGCAGAGCATTTTTGATTGGCCAAATCTTTTTCCTATTGATGTAGTACAACCTATACATTGACCCTAGAGTACAGAAACACTAGTTTATTTAATTCTTATCAAGATGAACTTATTTAATTCATGAACTTGGTAGCTATAGATTCTTTCACTGGGTCTGTGTATAATATCTTAAAATTTAGCTATCATCTTAGTTTTTATGCATGTAGGCACTTTTTGGAGCTGTCCTAAAATGACCATTCTCATTTTGAGACCAAGAAATTATCACTTGGCTAGCCAAATTCTTGAAAAAAAATCCATAATTTTATTTTATTATAGTAGACATTGTTATATATAATATGGCCTGGCAGTTTTATATTCTGTATAAACTCAATTCATATCCAAGGTCAAGCTTTGAATCTGAAGCCCAGTGTCACCCCTTGCCAGGTATTTGACTCTGGGTAAGTTGTTTAATCTCTCTGTATGTCAGTATCATCCCGTGGTGATTCAGGCTCAGTTCTACCACACACTTCATAGATTGCTGCAAGGATGAAAGGAAATGTGGGAGAGCACAGGGCAGCCTGTGGGAGGTCACCATTCCTGCTTTCGTTACTGGGAACATGATGCTGCCACCATGGAGCTGATATTCTAAATCATGGGTGAAGCAGACCAAGAAAAGTATTGCCTGGTCTAAGTCAATGATATGGGCCACCTAAAGCACCTTCAAATTCTTGGTTTGTCAAACTAAGATGGGTGGAAGTGCTGTTTATGTTCACCACAGAAGGGAAGGGCAGAGAGCAGAGCTGTGAAAGAAAACACCCATTAAGGATTTAAATACTGTATTCAGCAAAGGCACTTGCTCAGTCATTAACTCACTTTGAGATCTTGCAGGGCCCACTGGTCTTAGCTGACTCGCTTGTCTCCTTCTTTCTTTTGCTCTGTGTGTATGTGTGTCTGTGCTTATGTTTGGATGTGAATATGGTAGCCCGAGGTCAACATTTCTCTATTGCATTCCACTCTTTTTGTTTGTTTCTTTCTTTATATAAAAACTCATCATCTTAATTAATCACCCACATTTTAAATATTTATTTGTAATTTTATTTATGTATGTGTATTTGTCTGCATCTTTTTCTGTGGGTTCCTTTAGAGGACACAAGAGAGAGTCAGATCCCCTGGAGCTGGAGTGAACAGGATGTTGTGGGCTGCCTGATATTGGTGCTGTTTGAACCCAACTCAGGTCCTCTGCAACAGCAGCAAGTGCTAGAATTGTGGGCACTATTATCGTTTTTTTAGGGTGGGTGAGTGTGGGGGATACTTATCAATTGAGATCCTCATACTTGTGTAACAAGCACTTTATGGACTGAGTTATCTCCACAGTTATCTCAAGTCTGCACCATGAGAGACTGGTGGAATCAGAGAGATGCAAATCAAAAAGACCCTGAGATTTTACCTTACACTCATCAAAATGGCTAAAATAAAAAACTCAAATGACAACACATGCTGGAGAGGTTGTGGAGAAAGGGGAACCCTCCTCCATTGCTGGTGGGAATGTAAACTGGTACAACCACTTTGGAAGTCAATCTGGCGCTTTCTCAGACAACTAGGAATAGCACTTCCTCAAGATCCAGGTATACCACTCCTAGGCATATATCCAAAAGATGCTCAAGTACACAAGGACATTTACTCAACCATGTTTGTAGCAGCTTCATTTGTAATAGCCAGAACATGAAAACAACCTAGATGTCCATCAACAGAGGAATGGATACAAAAATTGTGGTATTTTTACACAATGGAATACTACTCAGCAATTAAAAACAAGGAAATCATGAAATTTGCAGGCAAATGGTGGGACCTAGAAAAGATCATTCTGAGTGAAGTATCCCAGGAGAAAGGCACACATGATATATATACTCACTTATATAGACCTATAGGATATGATAAACATACTGAAATCTATACACCTAAAGAAGATAAACAGAAAGAGGACCTGGGGTAAGATGATCAATCCTCACTTAGAAAGACAAATGGGATGGATATTGGATGTAGGAGAAAACAAGCAACAGGACAGGATCCTACCGCAGAGGGCCTCTGAAAGACTCTACCTAGCAGTGTATCAAAGCAGATACTGAGACTCATAACCAAACCTTTGGCAGAGTACAGGGAACATATGAAAGAAGGGGGAGTTAATATGACCTGGAGAGGACAGGAGCTCTACAAGGATCAAATATATTTGGGCACAGGGGTCTTATATGAGACTGTTTCTCCAACCAAGGACCATGTATGTATATAACCTAGAATCTCTGCTCGGATGTAGCCCATGGCAGCTCAGTATCCAAGTGTGTTCTCTAGTAAGGGGAACAGGGACTATTTCTGACAGGAACTCAATGGCTGGCTCTTTGACCTCTTCCTACCCCCAACCCCCGAAGGGAGGAGCAGTCCTGCTAGGCCACAGAGGAGGACTTTGCAGCCAGTCCTGAAGATACCCGATAAACCAAGGTCAGATAAAGTGGGAGGAGGTTCTCCCCATCAGTGGACTTGGAAAGGGGCAGGGAGGAGATGAGGGAGGGAGGGTGAGATTGGGAGGGAATGAGGGAGTGGGATACAGTTGGGATACAAAGTTAATAAACTGTAACTAATATTAAAAAAATAAAAAATAAAGAGACTGGCGGAGATTACAGCCAGTGCTCTATAATTACTAGCTGTTATAACCCAGCATAGGGAATCCCCTGGACATATACATTTTTTTTTCATGCTTCTCCTCTGCTTTTTGATACCTGGGTGTGTTAATAACTCATGTAGTATTATAAGTCTCAACTGATTTTTTTCTTCTAAGTGGAATGATTCAAATGTGTCAATTTACATAAAATCCTTCCTAGTCATTTAGAAGTGTTTACATCTTCCATGGCAAAGGATTACCCAAACTGATCAACTCTAATATTAAGTGAATTTTGCATTGTAAGATTAAATGCACTGCTCCCTCTGAAAACAGAGTCTAGGATTCCTGGAGCTCGGTATCAAGGAGAATAAGGAAGGGCCTTTAGACATACTTAGTTTAGGACCCACTCTGACCATCCCTTAAACTTCACATGGTTCAGAGCTATGCTGAGGAACCGCAGAGAATGGTCCAACTCTCTACAGTTACATCGACTTGTGACTGCTTTTTTCTCAATCTACAGCTAGCTTTGCTATTGGTCAAAAAAGTGACATACCAGGTCAGAAGACAAAGCTTTTCTATGAGTGATAGTCCATTTTAATATCACCTAACCACAACTTTCTTGCTTTTACTTTCTACGCAGATACACTCTGAAGTTAAGTATCTTTCTTCTTCTGGGTTTTGCCTCTTGTCTGTTAGCCTTTTCATTCTCTTTGAAAAAAAAAAAAACAACTGTATGTCTTATAAAATCATTCAAATAAAGACAAAAAAATATAGCCCTAGGCATAACATAATAGCACCATGACTTTCTTAATCTCTTGTGTAGCTCAGGTCTTTGAAGCATAGATTCCAGCAGTGTAACGTTACAAGACAACCTTTTGGAATTGTATCACTCATCAAAAATGTCTTTGTACTGATAGTGTTAATCAGTATCAATCTGAATTGCTGTATAATACTCTATTAGTTAAAACAAAAAAAGTTAACTATATTTTGGTCTCTTAATTTTTTTTTAAATTGTGTGTTTTACATTAAACATTTTTAGGCAGACACATTTTTCTACTTTTGAATTATTTCCTCAGAGCAAGGGAAATAGTGGTTTAAGAAATGTGATGCATGGGGCTGGGGAGATGGCTCAGTTGGTAAAGAACCCCACAAACATATATTCAGGCAAAATACCCCATACATATAACAAATTAAACAACAACAACAAAACAAACAAACAAACAAACAAAAACCCCCTAGTAACCGAGATCAAGAAAAAGCATGTAAAGCCATACTTCCAGCAAGGCCATACCTACTCTAACAGGACCACACCCACACCTACAGGAGCCTAGGAGAACTTTTTTTTTTTTTTTTTTTTTTTTTGAGACAGGGTTCTCTGTATAGCCTTGGCTGTCCAAACTCACTCAGTAGACCAGACTGGCCTTAGTTCTGTGCTCATACTCCTCTATTTACTATCAGATAGTGACGTATTAACTTCTGATTCAAGTGTGGGTGGTCTGATTGTGTATCTAGAGAGGAAAGAGAAAAGACCTGTCTGCTTGCTTAACTTAAAGCAGCTAACATATTTAGAGTCACTGAAGATTTGTAAAAATATGACACTGGATCAGCTGTGTCCATGTAAATAGGTTTTTTCATTAACATAAAGGCAATTCCTTAATGTTGGTTTTGTGGCATCAAACAGCAACAGCAAAACAAATCAAATCAAATGGTATTTCTCATTAAGCTTAGGTGTATTTGAAATTCTTCTTCCCAAACCCTGCCCTGTCTAAATCATAGTGTAGAAAAAATAAATAAATGAAAATAAAATCGGTGTTCATCCATGCCAATAATACTGCTTTGGGAAGTCTGAAAGATGATATTTTGAAGACATGTAATGGAGATTTCCTTCAGCAATTTCAGCAACCATTTGCATATTTAAATTAGACACAATAAGAAATAGGTAGTAAATACTAGATACTTGATACATTTGTTAAGCAGTCTTGATTGTTTTTAAAAGATGCTTAAAATCAGTGCTTAGAATAGTTTTAAAAGTGGCTTTCAAGATACTTTTGTTGGTTCTTAGAAACTTCTGTCATTTTCAGTTACAAAGTTTTACTAATTACTGATAGAGAGGGTGCAGGAGTCTTTCAATGTTCACCTTGTGTTGTTTTGTGTGTGTGTGTTGTTACAAGATAATGCTTACTACTCCAGCAACTACTAAACATGCCTGCAGATGCTTGTCTACAAAATGCCAACCAAAAAGGCTAGATGCAATCTGTATGCTTCATTCCTGTTTAAAGACCAGAGATGTTTTCACTCTTGACTTTGTGCAAGAGAATTAGAAAGAAAGAAAGGAAGGAAGGAAAAAAGGAAGGAAGAAGAGAAAAGAAAAGAAAATTCCTTTACCATTCTGCATTGCTTATTTCACTCTCCCAGACTGCCTGCTCTCTGACACACTTCTATTCTGAAATACTTCAGCACCGACTTCCTTATTTGGTCGCTGGAACTGCTCTTTGTCTTGTTCAAACATTCTGCTAAGCTTGCAGACTGCCTTCACCCCCGCCCCTTGCCCATTGCTCCCCCTTCACACACACACACACACACACACACACACACACACACACACACACACGAAGCTGGCTTTAACTGTTTGCTCTGACTCAGCCTTCTCTGAAGTTCATTAGCCAATCAGCCATCAGTTATGCCCATTTAAGGAGTACCCTTTTGCAAATCATAAGGGAAGAGAGAGTTTGGGAGGATTATTACGCTGTGGCAGTCACTGGAACTCACCACAAAGCATGTATTTCACACAGCTGCTTTCCTCATACAATAAGGTACATATTAAAAAAAAAAAAAAAAAAAGAACAACTCCAAATAAACCCCAAACTCTCAATCCAGGCTGCTCAATTAAAGGTTAATGCCAGCATTCCGGCACTTAGCTCTGGCTGACAGAATGTGTGATCTGTTTTGGTTTTTAGCTTTCTCCATGCCAAGTGTTGCAACTAATATTTTAAGAAAATATGTAGCACAGTCCTAAGTAGCTACACGACACACAGAGTAAAGGTCTGGGCTCCTAAGTGAAGAACTCACACTTCCAGGGAATGCTGTCGCCCTTGCTCTCTGGAGTTGAGAACAGCCAGGCACCCGGAGTGTTGAAGAATCCTTTCTGGCCTCTCAGCGTGGATGTGTATGGAAAAAGCTCCACTCTCTGCATTCCCTATTTAAGAAAGAAGCTGCCACAGCCTCATCCAATAAAACGGTAGTGTTTTCTTACACATAAACAACCGAGAAATTCCTCCGGGCAAGCACATAGCCTTTTGGTTCTTGGAACAAAGTGGACGGTGGTATTTGTTATGTCAAATAAACACATCATCCACACTGCAAAGGGAGACCTGAAACGATAAGCTGAACAAAGCAGTTTTCAAGGTTTAATCCTTTCCCTAGCCCTTGTCTAACTAGACTAAAAAATTAAGAAGGAGCAATTTTTCCAGAAGAAGTTACCCTTATGTGATTAAATATACACAGTTTGTTCCCAATGCTTACTCTAAAAAAAAAACAAAACAAAAAAAAAAAAAAACTGGAGTCCAGGCTAGTAACATAAACACACAGGATGTTCTAAAACTTGGTTTTATTTCTTATTTAGCCACCAATAATGATCTCTGCTTTCCTTTGTCCATTGTGTGAATCACTGAAGGCTTGTTTTGCCAGGCGCTGGGCTAGATGCTGTCACCAACATTTAAAGCTACCAGTTTGATCACTGCACAAAGCCAGTTGAACGACACAGAAAGCACATTTCTCCCCATCGTGATACCATTCAGGCAATTTTGCTTATTTGTGTTCACCATGGTGACAGATACGGAAGTAGTGTTTGGCTCACCAAATTCTCAGTGTGTTGCCATGTTGCTCTTCTTTATTTTAGGATACTTTTAGGCTGGCTTGGATGAGGTCTTGTTGGGAGAAGATTCAAATCATTCTTGGCTGTAGGTACTACATAAATATACTTTCTGTGCCTCTAATCCCAGCACCCAGAAAGCAGAAGCAAGCTCGGCTCTGTGTATTTGAGTCCAGGCTAGTCTACATAGCTACACATTGAGATCCTGTCTCCTCTCTTTCTCTCTCTCTCTCTCTCTCTCTCTCTCTCTCTCTCTCTCTCTCTC
>NW_026596433.1:3181699-3199909 GCF_907164565.1 Psammomys obesus | reverse complement strand
TCTCTCTCTCTCTCTCTCTCTCTCTCTCTCTCTCTCTCTCTCTCTCACACACACACACACACACACACTTTCCATTATTTCTGTTAGTTATAACCTTAATGAGTCTCTAGTGTTTTACAATGTGGCTTATAGGTTCAGACTTGTTTAGGTTTTACAACATGTGAAACTTGTGAACTTTTAAATCTCCCCCCTCACTGTGTGTGTGTGTGTGTGTGTGTGTGTGTGTGTGTGTGTGTGTGTGTGCAGGTGTGTACAAAGAGTGTTGTGTATTTGTCAAAGTACTGTTGGCTGTTGACTCTATCCTTCTCTACCTGGTGGAAATAGGGTCTCTCTGGCCAACTGCTGCAGTTGGCCTGCGAGCTCCTGGGAATTCTCTTGTCTTTGCCTCCTAGCTCACTGTAGGAGTGCTGGAATGACAGATGTATACTCCGGCTTTTGGCCTCTTCATGGGTTCCTTGTGCTGGACTCAGGTCTTTACTGTTGCATAACACATTACCACTGAGCCATCTGTCTGGTCCCAGGAAGCGGGGCACGTGCACTACTATCTTATGGCATTCTACATAGGAACACCAAACAATCTGCTAAAAGAAAACAGTGCTGTTCTGGCTGGATGTGGTGGTACATGCCTGCAGGCCAGCTAAGAGGAGGACCAGTAAGTAGGGTGAGCCTGGGCTACACAATAAATTCAGGGCTAACCTGTACTGCCTAATGAAACACAGTAAAGAAAATATTGAAGCTGTCTGCCAGAAATATTGAACACAGTCACCAGTGTATTCTCGAGGTCTCAATCTTTAGAAATAAGAAATGCTGGCAAAACCCAGTAGGGCAGACTGGAAATAACTATCGTTTGTTGTTTCTTGCTTTCTTTCTTGTTGTTCTTATGAACTCAGAGCTTGTGTTGTCTATTTCAGCTATGCTTGGCCCTGCCCTTCCCCCATCTTCATCTTGCTCTGGGCTTAGGGCAATTCTGAAAGACACTGGGGAGCTTCACAAGAGATGGAATAGAGGTAAACAGTCTCGGCTTCATACCCATGTCATTCAGTCATCATAACAGCTTTCAAAAGTGTCCGGCTGTACTCCTCTCATTTTCTGCAGATTACGCGTGCTTTGCTCAGAACCAGGAGAAGATTCTTGTGTCTTCCCTTTATAGTCCTTGGAGTCTTAGAAAACTGTTGAACATGACATAGCTAGAGAAGACAGTTTAAAAACATCTGATTCTGGTAAAATCCATAATAATGTCTTTTGTACCATCCCCTTTTAGCTTCTTAGGTCTTAAATCTTACAGTCACAGTTATTTGAGGGAGGGGAGGGGAAAAGTACCACCTAGATAGTCAAACATGAGGTGAGAAATATACCATAGTTAATTAAGTTTTCACAGGGATTTTCTTTTACAAAAGGAAAAACTGTATGCCCTAGGGATGATATATATATATATAGATAGATAGATAGATAGATAGATAGATAGATAGATAGATAGATATAGATAGATATATATATTATATATATAAATAAATATATATATATTTATTTATTTATTTATTTATTTTTGTTCTTGTTTTTCAAGGCAGGGTTTCTCCGTGTAGCCTTGGCTGTCCTGGACTCACTTTGTAGACTAGGCTGGCCTCAAACTCACAGAGATCCACCTGCCTCTGCCTCCCAGAGTGCTGAGATTACAGGCATGTGCCATCGCACCTGACTGATACATATTTCTATGCTAGTGTTTCAATTCCCTTAGCCTTTGGGAAGGTCTCTTACTCCTGGACATAACATCTTTTTAGAGAGCCCAGCATCTGGGCTGGTAAAACTAGGTGAGATGGGAATCCATACTCAGAAGAAGAGAAAGGGAAGGAGGGAACAAAGGGTAAAGAGGAGATGAAAGAAGAGGAGAAGAAGAGAGGGAGGGGAAGAGGATAGGAGGATAGGGAAGCAGTACAACTTTTAAGTCTTATTCTAATTTCCATTCTTGTTTAGAAAGTCTCCAATTTTCTAATTTATACTCCGGGTTTTGATGGAGAAAAAGAGAGAGAGAGAGAAAATAGTTGCCATATGCTTCCCCACATTTGTTTCAAATGTAAATAATAAATACTCAGACACTCACACACACATACACACACTCCATTCTAAAACACCAAGTAAATGAATATAATTGGAAGCTGATTCCTCAGGCTTGATACTGAATCTAAATACTCATCAAGGAATCCTAATTGAGGATCAAACATGTTCATAATGTCTTCACATTATGTGTTCTTCACTGCTATTAGGAGAGGCTGCAGAAATGTCCCTTGAGATGGAAACTCTTTGTAGAGCAGCAAGCTGGAGAAGAGTGAGGAACTGAAATCATTAACTGTAATGTGTTGGAAGTGTGGGCTCCCAACATCTGGCATGCTCCAGACTGCCATTCCGGACAATTCCGTCAGAAATTCCTACCAAGCTCTCCAGTCCAGTCCTCTTTGTCTATCTATGCAAGGCAGCTCTAGCTAACAATCCACAGTGAACTCTAAGAAATGTTGACAGATGTGGTCCCGACCCACCTAAATTAGTTACCTTCGTGAAATGGCAAACAGAGAGGAGAGAGTCTCGGCAAATCCTGTGTATCCCATCCAGTGACCTGCACTGACCTGGTTCTAAGGAAGTTGGGTTCGAACAAATAGTCTGGGGGGTGAGGGTGGGAGAAGGACTCCTTGTCTGACTGAGTAACAGTCTGACGTTAGCTTACTTGGAGCCCAGTTCTAGTCTTTGCTTCGTCAAGGTAATAAACAGTACAAGAAGAGTTTCATATGACCATGTATTGACATGCATTTCACCAGGCCTCATAGCACCTCACCTCACACCTTAAGTGTGAATATGTGAATGTGTGTGTCTGACGCCTTGCTTTCTGACTTTGCTTTTCGCTTATCGTCTTATAAGCCTCCAGAAGTAGCTGTGTATCCAGCATTTCTTATCATGAGCCACTGTTTTTTTTTAAATTTTATTTCATCGCCTTTAAAATTTTTTATTTTGTTTGTATTGGAAATGCAGTCTGTTTATGTAGTCCTGGCTGGCCTTTTATTTATAGTGTAGGCCAGTCTGGCCTTAATCTTGGGGTCATACTCCTGCCTTTGCCTCTAGAGTGTAGGACTTAGACACTTACACCCTCACATCTGGCTTCATTAACAACCTTTTTTTTTCTTTTATTCTTTGAGACAGGATCTCTCTATGTAGTTCTGGCTATCCTAGAACTTACTGTAGATAAAAATGGTCTCGTCTCACAGAAATCCTACTGCCTACGCCTCTAGAGTAATGCGACTAACGGCATGTACCACCATGCCTGGTCAGCACTAAACATTTTTAAAGCATAGCTTATATAACTGCATCTCCAATTATTTCTTTCACATTCTTTTCTTGACTTCATCCACCCTTGCTACATTACATGGCCTGGTACTAAAAGTGACTTGAAAAGATGTCCAGAGGCTGCTGAGGAACTCAAAGTCTTGTTGGTTTGTTTTGGTTTTGGGTTTTTTATATCACTGGTAGAGTGAGTAGAACTGAGTGGAAGACCACAGCTAGAAGGGAACTGAAGGGTTCCTAAGAATGACTGGGAGCTGAGATGCAGAAGACCAAAGGCTGGGAAGAGCTTTAGGCCCTGACTCTGCAAGAGTTCTAGAGAGGACTGTGCATGAAGAGGACCTTGACCCCCTGCTCAGATGTAGCCTATCAGCAGCTCAGTCTCCATGTGGGTTCCTAGTAGCAGGAACAGGAGCTGCTTCTGTCATGAACTTGATTGCCTGCTCTTTGATCACTTGCCCCTGGCAATGTGGCCTTGCACAAAGGAAGAGGATCCAGGCAGTCCTGATGAGACTTGATAAGCCTTGGGCAGATGGCAGAGGAGGAGAACTCCCCCTTTTAGTGGGCTGGGGGAAGGGAATTGGGGGGAAGAGAGAGGGAAGGTAGGACTGGGAGAAGTTGAAGGAGGGGCTTCGGTTGGGATATATAATGAATAAATTGTAGAAAAATTAAAACAAACACACACACACACACACACACACAAAAAGAGTTCTAGAGAGACACCAAGATCTCCCGGTTTTACCTAGTGAGGAACCACCAGAGGAGACCTAGAGCTGAAGGCCCTTAGCATTTGATGCTTAGAGCTGTAAATCCAAGAGCAAAGGCCTGCTGTTACCCATTTGCAGTTGAAACAAGGGAACAACTTGCATATTCGTGATTTGTATCTAAATGAAGCAAAGGACCCTCAACAGATGAGTGACAGCATCAAACCAAGAGATACAGACAAAGTCCAGAGTGGTGTTAGGCGAGAACGTGACTTTGAGCTCTTTCATAAAAGGGCTATTTGCTATAAAGACAACTCCTCCATCCATGGTTCGTGTGTGTGTGTGTGTGTGTGTGTGTGTGTGTGTGTGTGTGTCTGTGCCTGTGTGTGTATGAATGAATATGTTGGTGTGTGTATGTGAGAGTGTGTGTGTGAGTGTCTGTGTGTATTATAGAGGTAGTTACCTTGATATTCAGAAAAGCAAGATAAACTGAAAGATAAACTATAAACTTACATGTAAATTTTTAGCCTTAGGATGATTAAAAACAAACAAAAAAGGGCAACAAAGAATTATGTCAGACTTGTGAAAACAAACAAACAAACAAAAACATGTCTGGCAAAACAAACAAAATCCTAGAAGAAGGCACCTTCAATCCAGGCTTGTATGAATTTCCACATTTTCAAGAAGTAGCAGATGCTTCCAGTGAAATAATAAGACAACTGAAATCTCTAAGGACACATGGAAATACAGCCCTGTGAGAGTAAGTAGACGTAACAAAAGAAATGAACTCACAAAAACAACTAATGTTAGATTTTCAACATAGGATGATACTGTGTTCAGAGAAATGAGATGACTATAGGGTATGTCTCTTTTTTTTTTTTTTTTTCATTTGTTTGTTTCTTGGTTCAAAGGCTCTTAGTTATATCCATTTGCTGATGTTTAGCATTCGTAGCTGGGGCCAGTGCTAAACTTTCTGTATATGTCCAAGGTATCACTGTTCAATGCTCAATGTTCAGCCTTCAACACAGCTCAAAATAGACCTTTTCCACAAAGTTTTCTAGACATCTCAGAAGTTAGTATGCTTTATCCTGATGCTCTCAAGGGCTTGTTGAGGTATATAGCAATGCTATATTACATATGTAAAATATGTTCTAGTTTTCCAACTGGCCTTTGAGCTCTCAAAATCCTTAACAGTTCTTTCCTTGAAATACTTGTTGAATTAGGTTCAATTAAATAAATACCACTCTAACCTTGCTATACAGTCACTCCTGGTATTCAAGGACTTGCAAAAGTCTGATATTCAAAGTTCTTTAATGCTCTCAAATATGAAACTTGCAATTTTGTCAGTGTTCTCACTGTGCCTTGTAAGATCCATGTTTATTTTTATGTTGTAACTTGTACATATGTTTGTTTCCCTTCTTCCAATGTTCTTTCTCTTTCTTCACTGATTGAGATGTTTTTTTTTTTATATTGTTTCTGAATGCCAACAGGTACTTCACTGACAGTTAAATGTTGAAAGAAGATGTATGATGAAGCAGCATCTTCACCACTAAAGCAATCACTGCTTCAGGTTACATGATTGCCGTTGTTGAAAGAAGAAATATAACTGTGAATGTTGCTGTAAAAAATGTATGTATTGATATATGATTCATTAATTTTCCTATGTTGTGATAAACATACTTTGAGAAAAGCAAATTAAAGGAGAAGGGTTAATTTTAGCTAACCTTTTAAAGTACTACCCATCATTTCAGCTGGTACACAGCTTGCTTTCATTTTATACAGTCTAGGATCCCTTGTCCAGTAAATACTTCCACCCACAATTAAGACTGGCTTTCCCACATCAATTAGTTTTAATCAAGCAAATCCCTCAGAGGCTAATCTCCCAGGTGATTTGAGATCTTGTCAAGCTGACAAGTAACCAACACAATATAATATATAAACACACACACACTTCTCTCTTTCTCCCTCTCTCTCTCTCTCCCCCCCCCTCTCTTTATTGAGATAGACAATAAGCTCCAAGAAAATAAGAATGTCTTGCTTTAAAAAAGATATTTTGATCTGGGAGATGGCTCAGTGGTTAAGAATGCATTCTGTGCAAGCATGACAACTTAAATTCGGATCCCCACCATCCACGTACAACAGCCAAACTGGAGAAGCCTGTAACTACATCAGCAGCAGTTTTAGAGAGGTGAATCCTGGGAGTTCCTTACCAGCCAGTATAACCTACTAACAAGCTTCTGGATCAGTGAGAGATCTTGTCTCGAGAGCTAAGGCAGAAAGAGAAGTAGAAGAAGACAGCCAGTGTGACAGGGACGTGCTCCTGCACACTCTCCTGCTTACAACACACGTACACCGCACACCCCATACAGTGCACTCTCGCACATACGCACATGCAATATTTGTCTAATCTGTTGCTATTTTATCACAATCATTCATGCTAAACGACTAACCCTTACAGCTGGAAGAGGAACACACACATTGAAGTTTTTTCTCAAACTTTGAAGCAAAAATATCAAGTGTATACATTAAAGATGGTTGGAGATCAAGTGGCAACAGGCTATACCGTTAACCTTTAGTGATTATCATGTTAGACTTGACATAAGCCTGGGTGAAAGGACTTCAAATACAATAAACAAGATAAAATCCCTGTCTGACAAGATCTCACATGCTACGGAAGCAGTGACAGAGCACACCCCATTGTGATAAAATGCAGAATGAAATAGTATATGAGGAGGGAAAGACGCTGGGCCAGGTGCTGGAGAGATGGTTCCGTGGCTAAGGGCACTTGCTGCTTTCTAAGAGGACCCAGGTTCAGTTCCCAGCACCTATATCAGATGGCCTTCAACCCCCTGTAACTCCCCTTTCAGGGAAGACACTTTTCTTTCTGCCTACAGGGGTACCTATATGCAGGCATCCACACATGCATAAAAAAATAGCAACAACACAAAAATCTTTAAAGCAAGGAAACAGATGAACAAAACTCTCAAAAACCAAAGTAACAGGGCCAAGACAATTGTCTGTATACCAGGGAGCAGAAAGGCATCCAGGTTCACAAAGGTCTCTTAAAGGCTGAGTGAGTAAGAGGCATGAAGGGAGCTGGGGGTAAGGGCAAGGGCATTCCAAGTTTGGAAAACACCAGGCTCAAAGCATGGAGTTGGGCAAGAACTCTGCATACTTAGGACTGTGGGAAGTAGTTTGAACACACCAAAGGGAATCCAGGCAAGTTTAAGCATTAGATTAGACTAAGAAAAGGGAAAGAGTGCTCCAGGCCTGAAGCATTAAGGGAATGCATGAAGAATAAATGCACATAAAGACTTAAGGGAAATTTCTTAAATATTTCTATTTTCCCCCTATTCTCATCTTTGTGTTTCCTTCTAACGAGTGCCAATGAGGAGGTCTCCCTGTACCTCTAGGAGAGCTTTTATCTGGTCCCACATTCTCTTACCTAAAAGGTAGCTTGGCATCCCATTACAGAGTTGGCCTGCAGACTAGGAAACCCTTTCAGACACAGTCAAGAGGAACCCTTTCAACACACAGCAGGGTGAATTCAACTTCTCTCACTTGAAGCAGGTGGCTAATGCACTTGTTTTTGTGAAACTTAAATAAAAAGAGTGACTCCTGGCAACATTTATCCTGAGTGCTTTACTCCACCAGTAAAAAGAATAATTTCTTTTAGGCATTGACAATGATTTGATGCTGTGGACCATAAATATCATATTTACTGACTTACAACCATCAGAATCACTAATGCTTACTTACTAACAGTTCAGGTATGCCCGCACGCCTCAGAAAACAGCTACTTATCTGATATTACCCAGGGCTGCTGCTGAAGGGGAACATGGGCTGTGTGCGTGGCACTCACTATTGTCACCATCCTGGCAGAGAAACATAGATTACCAGAGCCACAGAATTTTACAAAGAGAAGGGACCGAACTTATTTAAAAAGCTACCACATGGTTAAAAAAAGCCGTCACGTACCCTGTCTTGAACATTTGAAAATTGTCCTGAAAGTTTTCTAACTCATTGTCTTCTGGATTGTCAAGTCCAAAAGAAACCTGGGAAAAAAATCCCTATTTGAAACATGGGCATCACCGGACAGCACACAGATAGACACCAGTTTTTGGCTTATACCAACTTTGGCATAAACATGTGAGGACATTTCCTAGGGGCTGATTGTACAGGATAGCAACTCAAATGCCATTAACACACACTCATTGTTGCAGCCCTGAAAGTCCAGCCTGTTTACCACTGTAACAGCTTTGTATTGTAAATGGAAAAGAAAAAGATGACAACATATCTTACCTGAGACATGCCTGAACAGCATTCCCATGAATCTCTCCACCATGGGAAAAACAACTCCCAACAGGCCGCCCTCAGTCATCACACAGGGTGTAAATTAGCTTCCGCTGACAGCAGGCTTGGGATACCTTTCTGCACCCAAGACCTCTCGCCACGCCAAAGTCAACAGGGGTGCTCTCAAACAATACGAAGTCCCGAAGCTGCCCTTGAAGCCCTCTCTGTCACAGCCCACGGGAGTGCCAACAGGGAAATCTTTTAAATTCCTGGGACAGTTTTCAATGGGCATAAAGCAGCCCTTTGTCGCTCAGCATGAGGCTCGGAGTGCTTTCCTAGGTCAGGTAGATGTTTCATTTAGGTCCTTGTTGCTATTAAAGAGGAATTGTCTGTTGAGTGAAACAGTGAACTCTTCTTGCTGTGTGAGAATCTACACTTGAGATCACGCAGTGTTAAGTATACAGTTAAATGGGTGGTGGCGGGGGGGACACGCTGCTTTCCTCATTACTGGAGAATTCGTGGTAGGTGTTTTACGGGTGGTTAGGCATATCTTGTAAGCAGCAAATGCACGGGGTATACATTGGCTGTGGCTCTGGCTCATGTCTATGTAACTTCTCTTGGATTAGTTTGGCTACTGGCAGCACATTAGTAACCAAAGGTTACAAATGTGCAGGTCCCCCACCAAAGTGCCTGCCTTCCTGCCGCTGACTGCTGACCTCTGTCAGGTGAGTCTTCACTGGCTAAAAGAGGACCACTTCTGAGGCCGGGTTGTTTTTGTGGGGTGGGGTTTACCTAAGACCTTAGGAAGCCTCTGCAGACACATCTGGGTGTGACAAAGGAGAGCAGTGCCAACCCCTTTTACAGCTGTTCTTGGACAGCTTGCTTTAGCTGGGGGCATTTGGGGGCAGGCCTCTCTTAATCTCTTAAATAATTGTAAAACATTCATCTGTATGACTTTAAAAATATTTACAACTTAACAAAGAGTTATAAAGCAAACAATGAGGTGGTAACCATCTCCCCACATCCTCCAGGGCCTACGCTACAGGCCCCTGAGTAACCACAATCCTGACCAGAAGAGAGCTGAGTCATCACCTTTCTGATATCCATCTCTTAGGAAAATCCGTTGCCTCCTCTCTTACTTCTTTTAAACGTTATATAAACAGAAGCCTCCTGCATCCATCACTGTGTGCTCCTCTGTTCTGTATTATGTTTGCAAGATCTGTGGTTTTCTGCCTAGCTTTACTTTAGTTCATCTGTTTTATTGTGGGTATCATAGACTTGAGTGACTTTCTTACAGTGTCCTCGCTGACCAGCCCCTGGCCTATTTGCCGTGGAGCAGGGCTACCTTTGGTATCCCGGGTCTACGTTTCTGGTTGTTTATGGGTAACTGTATCTTTGAGGGGGATGCTTATGAGTCAAACTGCTAGGTCACAGGGTTCATGGAACATCCGGGTTTATCAAACAATGTCGAAATGTTTTCCAGTGTGGTCTTTACCAATTTATACTCCCACAAGCAGTGTATGAAATATCCTGTTCTCCACATCCTTGCCAGAACGTCATGTAATCAGACTGTAGTTTTTGCCAATCATGTGGGCGTGCAATGGTATCTCTGCTGCTTTAATTCATATTTTCTTTATTACTAATAAAGCTGAACATCTTTTCATGTTTATTGGTAATTTGAATATCCTTTCTGATGACGTGGCTGCCTCCCTCTTTTTCTTTTTTCTTATTGGTGGGCGGGTGTTCTTTTCCCGGTTACCATCTCTGTATTCTGGAGAGTGCCGAGTACGAGAGTAGCAGACATTTTCTGATCTACCTTCCTTGCAGTGCCTCATGATAATTACAAGTTCTTTATGTGAATGCATTTGAATCACCAAACTTTTTGCATCTTCTTTACTCTACCTGGAATAGGTTTTGTATACAGGACAAGGAAGGAATTCCTTTTTAAAACAGAAGCTCTACTCTAACAGCATGTTTTCTAAAACTGGAACAATGCAGATGCAATAGTCATGGCCCCTTTGCAAGAATGATACATAGAACAGAAGCAGAAAAATAAGCAAGTACTTTTTTGATGAAGCTTGCTTTTAATAAGAGGCAAATAGATTTTCATGGGTCTTGTTTAGAGACAACAAAATATTTATCTGTTAATTCTCTTAAGAGGTAAGAATATGGGGCTGGAGAGATGGCTCAGAGGTTAAGAACACTGGTTGTTCTACCAAAGATCCTGAGTTCAATTCCCAGCAAGCACATGGTGGCTCAGAACCATCTATAATGAGATCTGGTGCCCTCTTATGTCCTGCAGGCACACATGCAGGCAGAACACTGTATAAATAATAAATAAATAAATCTTAAAAAAAAAGAGGTAAGAATATATTTATGCCATCAGCTTTACCTAGGAAATGCCCCCCGGAGTGTCCTGTTCAAAGGCAGGATACACACTTGCACACATTATACAAACTATCATAAATTATAAATTCATGGACTCTTTTTGGAAAGCAACACGGGAAACAGTTATGGTGGTTACCTGTAGGGAATATATTATTTAAACATTCTGCCTCGGGGAAAATAAAATAATGTTTAATGTGAGATACTGTGGTCTTTATTGGATAAAAAGAGTCAGACATCTAAAATTTATTGCACATGTTCTCCAAAGCACCCATCCATCAAATAGATGTTCTGATTTCAATTATTTTACATGTGCTTCTTTGTTCCACAATCACAAGGTGCTGGTTGCTTAAAGAGTGCAGGAATTATTACAGTCCATAGAGCTCCGAGTAAGAAGGCATGTAGTGCCCTGTAATCTACACAGGGACTCAAATGCCTAACACTGTAAGTTCAGGGTGCGTGGTCACAGAATGCCTTAAAGAATCTGTGTAAGAAAGACAAAGAAAGAAATGTTTTCAGCTTTGGGCCCTACTAGTCCGTGCTTTTAATCCCAGCACTCAGGAGGCAGAGGCAGAAAGAACTGTGTGAGTTCCAGGCCAGCCAGGCTACAGAGGGGGCCCTGTCTCTAAACCAAACAGAATCTTTTCAGCTTAAGAGACTTTGCTATCTCTCCAATGGATGATCTTGGAAGATGAAAAGGACAAGGTGTTTTCCTCCTGTTGTTGCTTACCCTTTAACATATGAATTGATCTACTTAAAGTTTAGTGAATCATAGACAACAAAAAGTTACTTTAAGTCCTATACTTATGGTAAAAAGTCATATATGTATATATTAAATATAATTATACAATACACATATATTTATAATATAGAAGCATATATTTACCATTATATTATATTTACATAATTACATAATATAATATAACATTATAATACATAATTATGTAAATATGTATACACACACACACACAAAGTTCAAATTTGGCAGCCTGAGTAGATAAAACAGAGAAGAGCACTTGCTTTGCAAGCACGGTAGCCTGAGTTCATATGCCTACAATCCATGTAAAAACCAAGCCTGACTACAGATGCTACAACTAACTCCCTGTGGGCAGGAAACAGTTAATCCCTTGAGTTTGCTGGCCAACCATCCTAGCTTAAGTGGTGAGCTTCTGGTTTAGTGAGAGATCCTGTCTCAAGGCAACAAGGCAGAGAGAGATAAGAGAGAAACTCCTGATATTCAGTTTTAGTTTCCACACGTGTGCACATGGGTATGTGTGCACACACACTCTGTGAGTGCAGCCCACCCATCCCATATACCACACATATATACACACAACAGACTCCATATGCCTATCAAATACATACACACATACACACACATAAAATTAAGTTATTTCAGCAGATATTTACAATGTTTGTCATAGGACAAAGTACATATGTTATGTATGGTTCTATTCCAAATTTTCTAAACTAAAAAATGCTTAAACAGTTTAGAAGTCATCAATGGTGTCTGGGCTGCACTGAAAAGTGGAGAAGCAAGTGTTTAGCGTTAGGTCTCAAACCTGAAACAAATGGCTGACTGAGGTGTCTATTTAACATATCAAAGCAGATCTGGCTGCCGGGTTCTCCCAGCATCCCTTAGTTCTCTTCTCACCTGTTGCAGGGTATGGTTGGCGTACCCAGGCCCCACCCTAAACTTTTCCAGCTCAGGGGCTTGGCTGCCCTTCTCCTGAGAGGCCCTTCCTTATGTAATCTAACAATCTATGTGGTCCTTTTTTTATCCACCGATTACCCTTTCTGGCCTCTTGGTCTCCTGGCTCTCCCTTCTCCCTTCTCTCCTCTCCCCTTTCCTCTTGTGGTCTGGCTTAGGATCATGCTTTTTTTCCCCCTCATATCTATATAAACCTCCTCCACCATACCTAGAAGCAGTCTGGTCTTTTCTTTTTTCATTCACTTAGCATGTGCAAGGCCCTGAGTTTAATACTCAGCACTAACTAACTAACTAACTAACTAACTAACTAACTAACTAACTAACTAACTAACTACTAACTATAAAAGTTAACAGAGACCACCTGCATATAGGTAGGTCATAAGAAATCCAGTATGCCTCCCAATGTTTCTGCATCAATATCTGTCTACAGACAAACAGGCACAGTGAGAGCAGAAAGAAAGTGGGCTGGTGGCTCAGGTCTAGACACAAGAAGTTTTTACCTGTGATAGTAAGATTGTGTAAAAATTAAAAACAAAACAAAACAAAACAAAGCAAAACTTTATTTTGACAATCCAAAAATGACACCCGGTAATTTAGAAGCACCAAGCCAATATTTTAACAGGAACTCCATCTTTTATCACTTATTCTTTGAGCTGTAATTTGAGTTTAGGGCATTATTTTTGGAAGAGCCACCTTCCTCTTTTTTCATGGTGTGATAACAGACAAGCCAGAGTCTTGTGGTTGGGATGAATGTGGGAAAATTAATGCTATCAAGGCTGTAGTACTACAGTGGGTACGCTGGTACATGCACAACATTTACTTACATGATGGGTTCTAGTGAGGGGGTTGGCAGGTAGGTGAGTGTGCCACCTTTTCATAAAGACTAGGCAGCTTTGAACAGGAGTGGTCCTGCTCCTGCCTTCATGACAGAACTCAAGAAAAACAGCCAGATTGGGACCAGAGAAACTTCCTGTTTTAACTCAGTCAACTGCAAAATTTCCTGAGAGATTTGCTTCAAATCACATAAAAGGAAAATATGCTGAGTAATTAACAAGTGGGCAGCTGAATGAGATGGTGTTGAGATGGGGAAGAGAGGGTCATTGAAAAAATTATCATGACAATAAGAACAAAAGGAAACTCAGATTGCAGCTATATTAGAGTTTGAACCATTGATCTGATCTTTGATTTTTTTAAATTTTTTTCTTGCAAGCTAAACTAAGGACTTCACTTCTCAAGCAAACCCTGACAGTTTTAGCTGTAGTATTGCCACTTATTCCAAGCCATTTTTTTTTTTTCCAGAACAGGGCTGAGAAAAGGAATCTGAAACACAAATCTGGTTCTTACAAATACAGCTTCATATCTGTAAGGTTTTGCTTGTTCCTCCTCAATGAGAAAATGCCTGAGATTCCATGGGCTAGGAAGCTGACCCCAAGTAGTTCCAGCCTGAACTGATAATTTCCCATCTTAGGGACCAAACAACTTCCTGGAGGCAGTTAGTGGATTTGTTTACACCGGTAGATGGTCTAAATACACTGAGCCTTCCTCCCATGAGTCATGGAAAACTGCTACAGAGCAATGGGTGAAGATTAGAAGATGACAAAAATGGAATGAAGGAGATAGAGATTTCAAACCAAACATACATATGTTCACTCAAAGATATCTGAAAGCCATTTTATCTCTATCTCTCTCTTCCTCCGTCCCTCCCTCTCTCTATTTCTGTCTCTCCTTCTCTCTCTCTATTTCTCTCTCTCCTGTTTCCAAGGCAAGAATTTTAAAGAGAGGCAAAAATGCGCAAGTGTTTGAAAGTCTGTACAGGTCTAAATTTTAGGAGAAAACTGATACAACTTTGGTGTATTTTTGTTGTTGTTTGTTTTTGTTTTGTTTTGTTTGAGACAGGTTTTCTCTGTGTAGCCTTGGTTGTCCTCGACTTGCTTTGTAGACCAGGTTGGTCTCGAACTCACAGAGACCTGCCTGCCTCTGCATCCCAGAGTGCTGGGTTTACAGGCATGTGCCCGGCTGTGTTGTTTGTTTGTTTTTTAAGAGAAAGTTACACTGTCTAGTTTCTCAGGAAGTCAAATATGTTGAACTTCTTCCTTTCTGCAACGGCCACTGCTTTTGCGGACTGGGCCGGCAGTCATCCTTTGCTGCACGCTAGCAGCAGTCTCTAGAAGCTCTGGCCAACAACCTGTACCTTCCTTGCTCCTCTAGCTGAGCCTCACGTGGCCTCCTGCTGTGAGCAAGGGAAAGCCACGTGTGCTTTCTATCACACATTTACTAGTCCTATAAAAGGGTGATATTTTTCTTTTTTTTCCAGAGCTGAGGACCGAACCCAGGGCCTTGCGCTTGCTAGGCAAACATCTACCACTGAGCTAAAAGGGTGAATGCACAAAATACTTGTTCAAACTGCACTGTGTGGGAATTTCTATGCTCTCCTTTGCATGTGAATACACTGAAGCTTTTCTTCAAACACCTAATTGCATTGACATTCTTTAAAATTTATCTCATAAAATCAAAGGGAAAAACTAAAATCTATAAGAGATGGGCCCACTGGAAAACCTTTCTGCTAGTAGATTTCATTACACGAAATAGCCTCTTATTTACTGCTCAATTTGCATTTATTTATTTATTTACTTACTTACTTACATGTATTAGTGACAATGTCTGACTATGTAGCCTGGGCTGGCCATGAACTTGTGATCTTCCTTTTTCAGCCTTCTGAGTGATGAGACTGGTGGTTCCTCACAGAGTTAAGCAAATGATAATCTCAGTTCCTGGGTTAAGCAATGGGTGCTCTTGTGTTGGGCTCCGTAAGGATCTCAGTGGAAACGTAAGGGTTTACATTTCTATGTTCTATGTTCCTCGAATTTTGGAAGATGCTACACATAGCAACTCATTATTAGCTGTGGGTCAGCTGCATTCAGTGTAGAGGCCAGGGGAAATACTATGCTTTCTTTTTCTTAATGTTCAGACTCATGGATACTTGTTTCAGCATCTGACTGCTGTGGGGACAACTGCAAATTTCAGATGTTGTATATAAATTTTAAAAGATTTACCTTATTTTTAAATATGTGTGTGTGCACGCCTGTGCGTGTGTTCCATGTGTATGTATGCACACACACATGCACACACACACACACACCGTGTGTGTAGGGATCTGAAAAGACCAGAAGAGGCCATCAGATCTACTGATCTAGAGTTATAGGTATTGTGAGCTGTCTGATGTGGGTGCTAAAAATCAAACTCAGCTCCTCTGGAAGAGCAGCCAATGTTCTTAACACCCTAAGAAAGTCCTCTGTAATCCCTCTGTGCAATTTTTCCAGGCCCTAGACTATATTTTAAAATCACAACATATATATTTATTTATGTCTTTTAGAATAAAAATTTTGTAAAGGAGATAACTATTATAGTAAATACATTTTTTAGTTTCTTTTTTTTTTTTTTTTTCTATTTCACATAAAAAATGTCATTTGAAGGCCAGGTGTGGTGCTACCTACATGCCTGTACACCTAGAATTTGGGAGGCTAAAGGAGGAGGATTACAAGTTCAAGGCCAGCCTGGGCTACATAATGAATTTAAGGCTAGCCTTTGCTATACAGAGCAAGAGACTGTCACAAAACAAAATAAACCTCTCTTTTGAGAATTGTTAAAATGATTTTCAACAATCGGTTATGAAAAACATTGCAAGAGACTGGACTTCAAACAATGATAATGCTATGTAGAGTTGGGTACTGTGAAAAGGCCCAGACTACCTGTATCCTTTAAAAATCCATTCATTAAAATCATGAGCCCCAGTGAGATACTTTTAGGAGATGTTGCCTTTAGTTTATTACTATGGACCAGGGTAGACAAGGTTATGAGGTTCCTGTGACCAGAGGAAGGGAACAGACTTGTGTGAGCAGGGAACAGGCCCTTCAGTTACTGAAGTTGGTACCTCAGTCTTAAACTCTTTCATCTCTGTAGCCATGAGAAATAAATTTCTATTATTTATAAGCCATTTGGTTGGTTGTAGTTTGTTATAGCATCTTGAACAGCTTATACCAAACTGTGCTAGGACAACTCACTTCTAAGTTTAATGACAACGTATACGTTCTAGGCTTACACCATTCACAATGCCTTCATGTCTCTTACAGAACATTAGGCTACAGGACCTTTAGCCCCAGTTTGGCTGCTCTCTCACAGGGCTGGAATGATAAAATAGGCATTAAATACCCCAGATCATGAAGGAAAGCACTAAATCACTAAACTGAGAGTAAAGGATGGGCTTGTAGGCTGTCCAGACAGAAAACCAGTTCTGCTAGCCTGGCCTCAGGGTAATGAAGGAGTATAGGGCTGAGGCAGCCTGAGGGGCTGTGTGTTGGATGTCTGCCCTACAGGAGAGGTGGATCACTTTGCCTTCATCTTTACTTGAGTGTGAAGGGCTCCAGAGGACCTCCTTGGGGATCTGAGTTTCTGGAACTCAGGGCTGCATGGGAGAGGGTGATCCCTCAAGCCACTGGAAGGGAGCCTGCCAGCAGCAGGGTAAGGGATTCCAACAAGAGGACAGTCTGTCAGGTGAGAAGGCAGAAGACTAGAGATGACAGGCCAGAAAACAGTAGCTTGCAGGTAGAAGGAAGGAGGGGAGTGTGGTGAAGGAGAGGCCTGACAAGAGGCCACCTCTAAGCCCCTCCACTCCACAAATGTGCCAGCCAGGCCTTGGCTCTCCTGAGATACAGGAGGGCTAGGGCAGGAAAGGCCTTATACAGAGTTTAGATTACTATACAGAGCAGACCTTTAATTACTATAATGATCAGTTTATGATGGGAAAAGCTCTCCTTTTGTGCTTCTGCAAACTGATGAGATTGGCTGGAATTCCACCCAGTGCAGGGAAAGAAGAGACCACAAGGCTGGAGTTTGCTGAGATGATGTTTGTACAGGACTGTAGAGTCTCTGGGTTCTACACAGTCAACGTTTACTGAACACATTACACACCTAATCTTTCCACTAGCTCTATGATGTAATCGCTTTGCTATTTGCTTTTTACAGATGGGGAGACTGATGCACAGAGGAAAATTAAGTCATTGCTAGGCAAAGTTTCACACACAGTGGCTGGTGGAGCCAAGGTTTAAACCTAGGCAGTCTCCTGTGGGGTGTTAGCAATACAAAAGCAACATTTAAAATTCAACGAGGAGTTAAAATACGGGCTTCCATTTTATATATCTGATTTTTCTTTATGATATATGCACATATAAGATACATAGGTATACTTACTTATAAGTCATCAAGTTATGCCTCCCAGATAAATTTTAGGTTAAGAAAGTTGAACATACCTTAGGGCTATTCAGAGGCAGCCTCTTGAGGTAGGATTCTGCTTTAGGATTTGATGAGGCTTGAGAGAGATGACTCAGCAGTTAAGACCACTGGCTGCTCTTCCAGTGGAACCACGTTCAATTCCCAGAAGCCACATGTCAGCTTACAACTGTCTGTAACTCCAAATCCAGGGGATCTGACACTCTCACACAGACATGCATGCAGGCAAAACTCCAATGCAGATTAAATAAAAATACATAGTAGTTTAGAATTTGTCACTACAGTCCCAGGAAACTAGGGCTCCTTTTCTTTTGTTTGGACTACTTTTGGCAGAACTGATGACCAAACTCCAGTCTTTACTCATGCTAGGCATGTGCTCTACTATTGAATCACATCCCCAACTGTCTGTGAGAGTTTTATGGAAAAGTTTCAAGAATGGGAAGTTTAGTTGAATAAGGAGAGAGAGAGAGAGAGAGAGAGAGAGAGAGAGAGAGAGAGAGAGAGAGA
>NW_026596433.1:3181353-3181689 GCF_907164565.1 Psammomys obesus | reverse complement strand
AGAGAGAGAGAGAGAGAGAGAGAGAGAGAGAGAGAGAGAGAGAGAGAAAAGCTTCCTGGAGTGACACGGCTTGGAAACCTTAAGGATACTGAACTTTGGCATATCTGAAGAGAGGTAGAACCAAAAGACAGGCTCAGATGTGGGAGTGGTGACTGCTTACTAAGGACTTTTTTTTTTCCAACTTGGCAGTATTTTTTTGTTAGTTCTTTTTTCTAAAAAAAATTGTGTGTATGTGTGCTAACAGCCATTTAGAGGGGTCATATAGAAACCTCCTACCAAAGAAGCTTCCTAATATATATATATATATATATATATATATATATATATATATATATA
>NW_026596433.1:3173809-3181253 GCF_907164565.1 Psammomys obesus | reverse complement strand
TATATATATATATATATATATATATATATATATATATAAAAGAAATCTAAATGGACTCACAAAATAATGGGGGACACAGTACCCCCAACTAGACATCTCTCCCTCCGAAGTGAAACCCCCAGCACCAGGAATGGATTGTCATCTAGTTGAGTCAGCCAAAGGGGCCCATAGAAACCTCCAAACATCTCAGGTTGTTGGTGACTGCACAAACTGATGTAAGGTTGTTTTGCTGAAGACAACACTTACATATCCCCCTCACTGAATATAGAAAAGTCAAACTGGTACTTCACTAGAGCCTTCACCCCTTCCGACTAGTGTTCATGGTACTGGAAGTTACTTTGAAAACTACTGGAGGAGAAAAGTAAGCACCAATCCAGGTACAAACGCTGTGACTTACAATAGTGGCATGCCTATGTGACATGCTGGTACAATAGTGGCACAAGCCTTGTAGGAGAAGCCAACCACTCTCTGATTGGATTTAAAGCCCACTTCAGAAGATGGAACCCATGTCTCATATCCAAGAACCTGAGACTAGACAGGCTTAGGGAAAACCCAAATGCTACTGTTCAGCTAAAGGAACATAGCAACATTCTTCTATACCCATAGATCAGTGCCTGGCTAGTCATCATTAGAGAAGCTTCCTCCTGTAGTAGATGAAAGACCTACAAACACAGAGAGCTACTACTGGACAATATGCGGGAGTGAGAAATTTTGGAACACTCAGTCCTAAATGAGATGTCTTCATCAAATCCCTTCCCTCAGGGCTCAGGAAGTTATGCGGAAGAAGAGGCAGAAAGATTCCAAGAGTCAGAGAGTGGATAGATGACTCCAAGGAAACAGTGCCCTCCAGGCACAACAGGGCTGATAAACATATGAAATCACAGAGATTTCGGCAGCATGCGCAGGGCCTACCCAGTTCAATCCACACAAGCCCCAGTGCTGAGACAGGGTAAAGGAACCAGCTCCCACTCATAAGCAAGGAGCTATCTGCAATTGACACCAATTTGCAAAGGAAGAATTAGCAATTTCCAGTGGAGTCTCACTGGGTATGCTAACTACACTTAATGACAGGTCCTATGCCCATCAGTAGACGGCCAACACAGAACAAACTTAACGATATTTTATACTTTTTGTCTCATATTGAGGCATTTTTGGTCTTATTGGTCTATGGCTTGTATATCATGGTTTCCGATTTTGCGTTTTCATAGTTTATGTGTGTGCATGTCTGTATGTGTGTCTGTCTGTCTCTGTGTGTATATGCATACGTTTCTTGTGTTTTGTTTCTTTTGTTTGTGCCTGTTCTGTAAAGACGGTGATAAAGAGAGGCTGTGGAGTTGGATGGGTGTGGAGCCAAGAGGACCTGGGAGGAATTACAGGGTGGGAAGGCATGATCAGAATATACTGTATGAAATTTTTTTGATAAAAAACAGTGTGTGTATGTTAGGGAAGCATACAGTTTTCACAGCACTTGTGTGACTGTGAAAGCTCCACTTTGTGCAGCTGGTTATTGCCTCTACATTTCTATGAGTTCTAGGGAACTGGGATTGTCAAGTTTACGTACCTGGCATATATGCCATCTTGCCAGCCCCTCTGTTAGCACTTACCGTTCGTTGGGAAGCAGGTCAAACTACTCTTTTAAGGTGTTCTGAGGACATTTTTATTTTGAAAAGGAGAACATTCAGGGTCTTGCCTCTGCTCTGGGTCCAATGTGAGGCATGCTAAGGAAAAGCAGGGACAATCTCCTCAGGTACCTGAAGGCCTTGGGACTTAGCATTCTGGCTCTTGGTCCCCTGAGATGCTAGTTCCTGCTGGAATACAGAGCTGGCTGCTTTCTGAGAAGTGTGTCTGGGTGCCTGAGCCAGGTCATCCTCCGGGAAGGGGCTGCCATGTCTACAGACTCTGCTTTGAAGAGTCCCCTGATCTCCCAGGTGAGAATGGCAGTCCTATACATTTATGAGAGTCGACCCCCCTCTGCCACAGAACTGATCTTGGGAAGGCAAAGTCACTATTTAAAGATTTCCTATTATAATCATTACTTGAAAGAAAAAAAAAAAAACCCACACACTTCTCTTGTTTACCTGCTCAACAGAAGGCTTTTATTTTTATTTTTATTTTTTTTTATTTAAACAGTTTGCTTTCTAGGAACTCAAAGAAAATCTTAAGAACTATTTCAGTTGGAGAATCAAGACTCAGTTTAAAACCTATAAGGGACCCCAAAAGATACTGGGCTTTAACTATTGATCGTCCTGGCTCAGGGTACTCAGTGCTAAGATTATAGGCATATGTCACCATGCCTGGTAAATGACACTGTTTTAAAGAGAAGGTTTAGGCTAATACTGACTAGAACATTGGAGGGAGCCAGTGAAGTTGAGAGTGCATGTGTATTGTTTGGCTAGGAACAGTCATGTCAAGGACCTCAGTGCCTCAGACCCATGGGAGTGGCAAACCGTTCCCTGGTTGAGGCTCAGAGGGATGACAAAGCATTTCTGGTCCATGTTCAGATTGAAAATATGTACCGAAAACATCAACTGTAACTTTCTGTCCCCACCATGTTTGCATCCTGAAGGCTGCTCCTCCTCAGAGATCAGTCCTACCAAGGTTAGCTGAACTTCCCTCCTTGTTCAGCTGTATTATAATAGTATAATGCCTCTTTATTCATCTGTATGTAATAACTCCACATTCAACTGTATAAAACACATTCAACTGTATAAGACATGCTGAGCTTTCAGGGTGCTCTTCATCAGAGAGCCCAGGTCATCGACCATCATGACTACCCAGTTTCACAGTTTACATTGCGAAGGTCCACCGGAAGTTCTATAGGTTTGCCTAATGTGTAATGATTTGTATCCATCTTGTCCTCCCACCCCCATCTCGCCTGCTGCTGAGTGTCATTTAGCTGGAATCATACAGTATGAAGCCTTTTCAGACTGGCTTCTCTTTTAGTAACACACATATAAATTTCCTCTGTATTCTTTCTTGGCTTTCATTTGTTCATTTCTTTTGAATACTTCACTGTTGAGATGTGCCACAGTTTGTTTAAACATTCATTTCCCACAGGACATCTTTAAAATTAAAAGTCAAACTGCTATAGACATCCATGGGCAGGCTTGGTATACACACAAGTATTCAAATCCTCTGGGTTTATCCCAAGGAGTACAACATCTGGGCTGTACGGTGAGAGTGTTTGGTTTTGTAAGAAACTGCCAAATGCAGTATTTGGAGGGTTCCCCTTGTTCTACATCCTCACTGGAATTTGGTGCTACCAGCGTTTTGTATTTTGGTTGTTTTATTAGGTGTGCAGTGCTAGCTCATTGTTTTCAGTTGTAACACCCTGATGACCCATGATAGTGAGGTCTTACATGTCTTATTTAGTATCGTAACTATGCACTTTCTGAATTTCTAATACTTTGACATTGGGGCTTGGCTGACTCGGGAGAGCCTTCCCTTCCCAGAGAAGAAAAGTAGCTCGCCTTTGAATATGGTTTTCATCTGCAAACTAACGACATTAGAGCCTACATACCCATCACTTCTGCTATTAGGCTGTCATAATTAGGGTCTGCCTTCCCTGCCCTAATTCCCTGACATCTGGAGGCCGCCTTAATGCTGACAACTTGCTGAAGGAACCTGATCAGCCAACCCAAGTCTACATGTGTGTGGCCCCTTTATTTCCACGATCTTTCTCTCTCATTCCTTCAGCTTTCTGACCAACCCTGGCATTTCTTGTATGGCCATGAGGTTCGAGGTGTGGCCCCACACCTCCGTGCACCTGTGTATGGTCAACCATCTTTTCCCTGATTGTTGGCCTCACTACACTCAAATAACAAAGCCGACGTTTCAGGACAGTTATAAAAGGCCTTCCTTTTATAACAATCTGTCAGCTGAACCTTTTTATTGTGTTTTATAAATATGTTTTTATTTTCATATTAAAAATGACCATGCTACTTAAAAAGTAATGCTACAAGCCAGGGTTGTTATACACACAGCAATTCCAGCACTGGAAGGCAAGACTAGGATTGCAAGTTTGGGACAAGCCTGGGTAATAAAGTGAGACCCAGTTTCAAAATTCAGCCAGACAACCCACCAAACAATCTTCCAAACTACACAAAAACAAAGCAAAGCAAAGCAAAACAAAACAAAACAAAACAAAACAAAACAAAACAGCACAAACCCAAAAGCCAGATTACTAAGCACAGGGACAGAATGACTCTTATGGTTTCCTACATGTTTTCCTAAGGCAGAAAACAAAACAAACAAACAAACAAAAAAACAGTTCAATATAATTGCAAGGACCTTTGGAAAATTCCTGGGACTCCAGTTTCTGGGTTTCTACTCAAATGAAAGTTAGAATAAAGTCATTTGCACCTTCTGTCTGTGGAAGTGAGCAATCTTTGTTGTCAAAAATCACTGAGATTTTTGGCATCATACAGGATGGCCACAAAACCGTGTGAAAGCTGAGGACTTGACAGGAATGTGGGATTAGTTATAGTTTAACAGCTTAACATTACAGAACATGTTCAAAGTCAAGTTAAAAGGGCTTTTTTGCTGTTGTTGAAATCCTCAAGTGTCATTTACAACCATTTAAAGTTAATATTTAACCAAACTTACATAAATACATGTGAGTGTGTAAATGGATTGACTTGGCCCTTTGATACCTGCTCTCTGGAGTACTGGGACTCTCCAGATCTTATTTCCTAGAGAGCACAGAACAGGGGGAGCAGAAGAAAGCAAAGTTGTGATAAATGTCCTCATTCATAATAAGGAAAGTATGACTGACAATGCCTCCTTATACACTGAGTTCTCATGAGCTAGGTACAGAACAGCAACGGCTCAGAGAATTCTCCGTGATGAAGTAAAGAGGCTGGGTCTGCTTGGTCCAGTACAGCAGCCTGTTAGTCACATCTGACACTTGAACTGTTTCTAGAGTAACTGAAGAGCAGAGAGAGAGACAGAGAGGATATGTGTGTGAATGTTCCTCCTCTTTCTTAGCTTTTTTGAGACAGCGTCTCTCCCTGAGTCTGGAGCTTGCCATTTCCACTAGACTGGTTGGCAAGCATGCTCTTGGTGTCCACCGGTTTCCATTCCCTACCACTGGGGTTACAGGATACATGCCACTATCCCGGGCTTTTACTTGGGGATCTGAAGTGCAGCCCTCATGCAGGTAAGCACCTCACCAGCCAGCCATCTCCCCAGCTTCTCTATTCTTAGCTCAATTTAAATTCAAATGGCCGCATATAAAACACCGCCTGAGTTTTTTGTTTTTTGTTTTTTTTTTTTTTTTTTACAAATTTAGTACTATTTCTCATCTTGAAAAAAAAAAACCTACATTTTAAAAGAACTTCAATAATATATGAAGTTGTCCTTATTATAAAGCAAGATTGTAAAGGGTATCTACTGACCTTTCATACTCAACAGGAACAGACAAGAAGTGCTTTGAGAACAGAAAAGTTAAACAACGAAAAATGTCTTACAGGTTAATCCTGGGATTCTTCCCATACACATAATTTATTGTAGGTCATTAATAAATGACAGATACGTTTCTGAGCGAAGTGATAGGTAACTTATTTAATCCTCTGACTGAAAAAAAAAGAAAAAGAAATATTGGTTAGGTGAAAACATTTCTTTGAAATTTAGAGTCATTAGAGAGAGAGAGACAGAGAGAGATAATTGTGCACCACATGCGAGGTGGTCTTATCTTCTTTCAAATTGGTTCAAAATCCATACATAACAGATAAGTGGGTAAGCGGATGGATGGTGAGGAATGTTAATTAGCTAGCTGGATATTTTTATCCAGGGAAGACTGGCTTTATAACTCCTCCACAGATGCTAACATTATCTGATGGGCAAGACCCCTCTGAGTGCCATAGTTTTTTAATACACTCTTTGCACATTCGCCACCTTCTTTATGTGGGGTGGTAGAGAGTGGAAGGGCACATATGCATGCCGCTGCGTGGGTGCCATGGTGTGTACGTGGGTCAGAAGACAACCTGTGGGAGTCCCTTCTCTCCTTTTACCATATAGGCCCCACCCAGGGACTGAACTCGGGTAATCAGGCTTGGCTGCAAGCACCCTTACCGACTGAGGCATCTCAGGAATCCCTAGTATGAATCAAAACATCTTGGTGGTAGAAGAACTGGTAAAATGTAAGCACTATGTGAATAGTAGCTGTCCTGTACTGTTTGGGGGAATGATGATAGGATAAAAATATACACATGTAATCCCCACCCAAGTTGTTTATAGTTTGTGCTTGGCTGAATCTATACATGGGACCCTAAGATACAGGATGCAAAGGGCAGTCTGGGAAATCTTTTCAGGTATAACCCCCTCCCCCCGACACACACACCGTCACTTTCCATGATGCCTCCATCTGGCTTTAGGACTCTCTAAAAGATCTAATCGAAGGTTTTCCTCCTCTCTGATGCCCTATGTCTTTTCTGCTTTAGGACCAGTGCACTTTTATATAATAACTTGCAAGTTGTAAAAGTTGGCTTCCAGCAACCTTCCAAGGGCAAATTAACAAGTACAGGTAGTATCACTGCAGAAGGAGGATGAGGCTATGGTTGTGTTATTTAGTCATCCAGTCTTTTTTTTCTTGTCTGCTGAGCCTACCTATGCCTGGGTTTAACATAGCAAATTATTCTAAAATTAAGACTGGGTTGTACTTCATAGTATATTCTGTGCTATTTAAACATGGTACCCATGAGCATATTGCTATGTGCTTCTCTTGTGTTAGTGTATCATGTTCTGCTAGGCCATGATACTTCATCTCCTAAAATATTAATAATGTTGCTTCCAATAGTACCTCTCTCCTTGTATTCTTGTCTCTTATGTGGATTTTGATGCTACTTGAACAACTTTTCCTCTCAAAATCAGTCATGCAATGCTCTGTATATCCCTGGAAGGTTCGTCAGAACCTTGGTGTAAAACCGTTCTGCCCTGTTGGGCTGTTGTCTGCCTTTGAGATGAGTGGACTTTAGATCAGACACTGAAGTTATTAACTGGCTCTCCTGCCCTAGGCCAACAGCTGTGAGATCTTCCAATCCAGGGTGGAATCTAGGAATGAGGAGGGAAGTGGTTTCGTCCCTGAAGCATATATAGAAACTTGAAGATGACTTGCAGAATTTCTAAAGGCTTACAATGTCCAAGTATGTGGGGGACCTCTAGCCAAAGACAAGTGTTCAAAATCTTCACCATGCTTAGGGTTACTTATTTCGGTTTAATTCTGAAAGACTTTGAGTTCATCAGCATGAAAAAGGAATTTTCCTTGGACTCACTTCATGACTCACACTCGAGTTTGCAGAGGAGATAAGTGTTGGTGATGTACACAGGAGCAGGGAGAGCAGAAGCTGTGATTGGCTGCAGTGCTGGGATGGAACAGCAGAGCTTCTTAGCCTGCACGTACACACACACACACACACACACACACACACACACACACACACACACA
>NW_026596433.1:3042493-3173799 GCF_907164565.1 Psammomys obesus | reverse complement strand
ACACACACACACACACACACACACACACACACACACACACACACACAGCTAACATCTGAACGCTTACAGGACTCTCTTGTTAAAATGGAATCCCACTGCCTAGCCTATTGATTCACCAGTCTGCTAACTAATTCCATACTAACAGCCTAAATTAAAAGTTAATGAAACACAGCCAGGGCCCCATTATGCTTCGAATGTAACAGCCTTTCATTACAAAAAAAAGCTGGGGCTTCATTAAAAGGGAAATGTCTGGGAGATCATTCTGGGCTGGAATGCACCCACAGCCAGAATATTCCTGAGCTCAGCGAGGCCTGCCTGCCAAGTCTCCGGGAAGCTGCTTCGCAGAGTCAGGAAAAGAAATCCCCACAGGTATCCTGTGACCAGACTGACCAGAGCTCACAAGGCTGTATTGTTTGTGGCTCAGCAGGGTATGCTGGGGATGGGAAAAGTCTCTTGGATCAGACTACTGTGCACTTAACAACTTCACACTCTGTCCTGCAAGGAAACTCACACTTGACACACACACTTCCAAGGGAGCAGGAGCTAGAGAAACCCAGTGTCCCCATGTCCCAGGTGTAGCCACTTGGCTTAAATGTAAGTGCAAAGGAATTCAGATCTCATGCCTGGCTCTCTTTTGACCTAAGTTCTGCCTCAACAGTTTGATGGTTGCTGGTGCACTGAAGTCTGTCTCCCGCTTCAACCCAAGCCCTGCTGCTTTCACAGGACTGGGAGTTCATGGCAGCACCTGTAACATAGTGTGCAAACATTGTCCTGAGTTGTTCTAGGAAGCAGTGTTGCTGTGCGCTCGTGGGCAGGATATAGAAGAACCCAGGCACCCTTTACATTCCTGACTTACTGGTGACTCATTTAGGACCAGGGGATGGTTACAGATTCTCACCGTATCTGTTGAGTCCTTAGGGACAAGCTGACATAACTGTCAAACTTCACATTTGATGAGTTTTTCCTTTTACACACACAGACAGAGAGACAGACAGACACACAAAACTAAAAAAAAAAAAAAAACAAAAAAAAAACAAAGCAACAAAAAAACTAACCAGGGTCGCAAGGAGAGAACTGTGGCTCCTTTTTAAAAATAGTAGTATTATTTTGGTATTTTAAACAAAGGTCATTTTGAATGATACAACTTCATTTCTTGCTCTTTAAAAGCCACATTGACATAGGCATGTACACTTTAAATATATAGTCTCTGACATTAGACTATGAAAAATTTCCATAGGTAACTACTGGGTCTATCCATGGCAACAATGTTCCAATCACTTTCTGCAGGAGGGAAAAAAGATGAGGTAGGGTAAAAGATAATACTGGATGATTTTGGGTGGAAAAACAGAAAAAGAAACTCAGAAACTAAAACAGGGTAGCTAGGTTGAGTAACATAGAAATTAATTGGTAAAATATTTATTTAGTTCTGATTTCTCATAAGGCCGAGACTAAGCCAGGTGGATGTGAATTTTTGGAATCATCTCTGCAGTCTACACACCCTGCTTTTTCTCCTGACGGTACTGGTGGGGTTGGCAGGAAGTTTCTAACCTGTCTTGACTCTACAGCAAGGGAAAGGCGGTTAACAAATATATATATGTGTGTGTATATATATATATATATATACACACACACACATATATATAACAACATAAGGGGGTGATAAGCCCAGAAAATGAGGCATCACAAAAATTACACAAAAAAGAGCAAAGGAGTGTGAAGGACATCTGACCCAGACTGAGTGAAGAACATAACCTACTGAGAGGTGAGAGCTAGACACTGCATTCAGAACACTGCGGGAACCGTTCTGGAGTCAAGCCGCTGGTTACGAATATCACCAAAACTTCTACATGATTGTAGGTGCTGCTGCAAGGGGAAGAAGAGCAGAACATGGCAGAGTAGAGTTTTCTGTGTGGTGCACCAGGTAGAAAGGAGGTCACACAATCTAACATGTGCTTGTGGCTCTTCCTGAATAAGGTAGACCGAGGCGTGTGTAAGTAAAGCAGATGAGGGAATGGAGTGTCCGTGTATAGATTTTAAAACGAGATGATATTGCACTGTCAAAAAATTTTCTCTTCGGTATCTTTACATTGAGAAGTCTGAAATTAACAGTTCATAAGGAACAACATGATTTAATGTGCTTTGTTATAAAGTCTATAATATAGGAAAAATGAGAGAGAGAGAAAGACTGTGTGGGTGTATTCATGCTAAAGGATTCTTTTGTTTGGGATTACTGTGAGAAGAATTTTTTTCTTTCTAGCGTGAAAGGTAATTTGGGGTGCTATGATGGTATGACTCAGCCACTGCAGAACCCACATTTCACAAAAGTTTATGATGAGAAGACAGTCCCATATCTGGTGCTTAACTTTAGTAAAGTTCCCATGATCCCTAGCAGTTAGTTAATGCTGGACTCTTTCACAACCATCTCTGTAGTGCCAATAAAGTGAATGACCAGAAGTTGAACGTCGATGTGTTTTTAAAGTGTTGAGAGCAGGGCCTGTGGGGCCAGTCTGCTTGGTGAGACTATGATTTCCTTAACAAGTCATGTGAGCATGGACATTTGTCACTCTGTCTTGCTGAACTCAGTTTCTCATCTGTAAGATGTAGATAATAGTATCATGTTGACAGTGAATGTGGAATAAATGATCTTCTATTTTGAGTTATTTAAAATAGTGCTTCACTGCTAGGCAAAAACTGTCATATAAATATTTATTTTGTATATCTACCATGTGTTAGCACCTTAAATCCAAACATCATCAAAGACAGCTCAGCCCTGAGGGAATGCAACAATAGAAGAGATAGCTGCGTGCCATAGTACGTCACACAAGCAAAGACAGACATGCTACTTTGATGTTTTATGTTTATGTTCTATGTCCCATAAGCAGGCCAAATACATTGATCACACTGATTATGCTAGGTTCCTCATCTATCTGTCTTAAGCCAGGGCATACTTTTAATATGGATTGTTTCCTTAGAGATTAAGGTGTTCTTTGAGAGATGGCTGGGTGACATGTGTCTGTTTGAAAGTGGCTAGACACCCAGTAAGACAGAAATACAGATGATCCCACTTATCATCCTTAACAAAAGAAAACAAAACAGCAACCCAACAACCCCGAGATCATAGCATGTGGAGGCTTATTTACTAGAAGACATTCAGGAAATATTAGTGGAGCATACATTTTTCTTAACTTCCATCTTCCTCATTTCCTTTTCCTGTGTATCTCTCACTGTGGCCTCCTGAAATTCATCCACCCGAGGTCAACCTGAGGTTGAGGTGAGTCTGGTGGAGCCCTCTGAGGTCTTCAGGGCTGATTATAAAGTAGTCTGACCACTGATTATAAAGTAGTCTCTAAGCTATACCAGAAGCATTTTCTTTTACTCCAGTACAGCTGGTTCTCTGAATTACAGTGCAGGGACAGTGATTCAAAGAGGAGATGAGGCCTCACAGAATGAGTGGTCATTAGTCAGGGTTGCAGGAGTAGAGCGTGATAAATCCATGGTGCTGTCCAAGGGCCACTGCGTATTTTCCAAATATACAAGGAGGAGAAAAAAGGAAGTATGTTGTTAGCTTGATGAGTTTTTTTGCTACTTTTCCATTGTTGTGATAAAATACCTTGACAAAAGCAAAAAGAGGAAAGTTCTAGTTGAGCTTACAGTTCCAGACGGGTGAGCGTCCATTGCAGTAGGTAAGGCATGCCAGTGGGTGTATGAGGCCAGCTTGTTAGAGCACCAACAGTTGGGAAACAGAGAGAGAATAGGACACGGGGCTATAAGACCTCAAAACAATAGCAAGCATTCGATACAGCTCAGCATGAAGAGAAAACTTGAGCAGATCAAATACAAAAATGTATATGACAGTTACTACATGGTGATGAAGCGGGACTCATCTAAAAAATATAGAGGTTTCTAGGGATAGCATCTTACATCTGTTATTCTAGCACTTGGAAAGCGAAGGCAGGAGGATTTCTGGCATTTGTAGTAAGTCTGAGCTACATAATGAATTCCAATTTTAACATTTGAAAAATCAATTGATATAAATCACTGTTTTGAGAAATAAACCTATTCGATTATCTCAATAGAGGCTTGAAAAAACTATTCAACTAAATCCCGAATCCCAACAAAAATAGAAATCTCCAAACTCCAATGAAGTAGCAATAGAGTAAAACTCCATTAACTGACAAATGGCACCTGTGACAATCCCAACTAACAATAAACTTAATAGTGAAGGGCTGAATTCTTCCTCCTCACAAGGCAAGGGGTATCGGCTTTTAACACTGATGTTCAACATTTTCCCGAAGGTTCTGACCAATGCAAATATGACAATAAAAAACAATGGCAGCAGTCAAGTTTAGAAAGAAGGAATCAAGGCTGTATTTGTAATCAATGCCATTGTCTATGTAGAAAATCAACAGAGTGGTGAAGTTTAGCAAGGCTACAGACTAAAGAATTAATATCCATGCAAATTAGTTATATTTTATATACATGGTGTGATGTAATCAGAAACTGCAAATTATGTATGTATGCATGTATGTATGTATGTATTTATTTTTGAGAGAGGGCTATGTAGTCCTGGCCTGTTGTCAAGGGCAGCCTTGATCTCCTGCCTCATCCTTCTGAGTGCTGAGACTACACATGTATGGCGCCATAGCCAGGGAGAAACTGAGACATAAAAACTTATTTTCAACAGCCCAACTGCTACTACACACCTATAAATAAATACATGGAAGACCTTTACAGTGTGACTATGAAGAGAACTGAAATAAACCCAAGGTTTAAACAAATGGAGAGATATACTTGGTCCAGGAAGAAGAACAGGCCTTAAATATATCAGCTCTCCTCAGACTGATACATAGATTCCACACAGTGTTAATTCACATCCTATCATGATATCAGCTAGACGCTGATAAGCCAAGTTTAGAAAATGTACAGACATTCGAAAAGATCCACAGAAGCCAAAACAACCTTTAAATAGAGCAAAAGTCAACATCCCACATTATTTATTTTAATTTGCACTATAAAGCCACAGTGGCCAAAACTGTAGAGTACTGGCACAAAAACAGACAAACAGACTAATGGAAAACAGGACATAGACGCTAGGGCTCAAACATACATAACAACTAATTTTTGACAGCTACAACATAATGGACAAATGAGTCTTTAAAAGAAACAGTGATGTATGAACAAACACCATATATATACATATGTATGTATACACACATATATAAAGATATGTATATGTAAGTATATATGTGTATGTGTATTATATATATGTGTGTACATATATGTATGTATATATATATATATATACATGAACTTCAATCACTATCTCACACCATGGACAAACATTCACTGAAAATAGACTAAATATATAAACAGTAAGAGATCACAGTGAGAAACGGGGGGGAGGGCATTTCTATGAGCTTCAATTGAGAAAGAATTGACTGGGGCTAGAGAGATGGCTCTGCAATTAGTAACACTGACTGCTCTTCCAGAGGACCTGGGTTCAGTTCCCAGTAGCCACGTGGTGGTTCACAACCAGCTGCAACTCCTGTTTAAAACAGCACTGTCAATGATGAGGAAATGAAAAGAAAGCCTACAGATTCTGGGAAAATGTTTGGGAGCACCTGTTGGAGAAAGGAGTCACACCCCAAATCTAAAAGTAACCTACTAAAACTCTCAGTAGGAGGAAGACGAACAGTCCAATTGAAAAACAGGCAAGTGATACCAGCAGCAGTTCACTAAGGAAGATACACAGTGGGCAAAAGAACACAGAAACGATATTTATCTCAAGGGACTCAGAAAAGTGCCAAGTCAAGCTATAAGAAAAATCCTATTACTTACCTATTCAAATGGCCCCAAATTAAGAAAAACTGATGATACCAATGTTGTCTTTCACACAGAATAACTGGAAATCTCATTCAATGAATTGTGGAAAACTAAAGTGATATAGCTACTGTAGAGAAAGTTTCTTTAAGAACTCAAACATGTTTGTGGGAATCACCTAGGCATCTCAACCCTGGCCCCCAACCCCCAGAGAAAAGCTTAAGTGAATCAAGTGGCCTTACATGTGACAATAAATAATAACATATTTAAATTGAAAACAATTTAAATAATGGCTGAATAGGTAAAACAATATAATTTGGAAATAAAATAATATAAATAAAATTAAGTTAAAGAGGGTCTGAAGAGATGGCTCAGTTGGTAAAGCAGGTGAAAGCCATGAGACCTGAGTTTGGATCCCCGAAAGCCATGTAAAAGATGGGTGTGGTGTTGTAAATCTTTAGCTCTAGTGGTGTGGAAGCAGAGACAGGCAGGTCTGGGTGCTTTCTAGCTAGCTGGACCAGCCACATTAGTGAGCTCCTGGTTCAGTGACAGACCCTGTCTCGAAAAATGAAGTGCCCAGTGATAGAGTCATCCAGAGACCTCTGGCCTCTTCACACATGCACAAGCATGTGCTCCTGAATTCATGCACATGTGCACACAAACAATGCACGCACACAAGAAAAAAACAAAATGCTATGTGCATTCACACACACCTCACGATCAGTTTCTGAAGTAATAAAGCTAAGTGAAAAAAGCAGACCAGGAAAGATAGCACAGACTTTTGCGCTTCTCTTTCTGTATGTCTCTAGAAAATGGAAATAAATATAGAGCAGTTAGGATATGAAAGGCTGTGCTGGGGGTTGGGGGGAGCGGGGAGGAGAGGATCACAGAGACAGAAAGAAATATTCGAGATGATGTGTACCGATGACGTTGACCAGGCTGTACCCTTAGACCAAACATTATCAAGTTGTGCATAGGAAATGTGTGCTGTGGATTGTGTGTCACTCAACCATTTTGAAAAATGTAAAAGCCTACCTGCAATTAAAACATTACACAGGAGTCTAGTGGCCAAGCACCCTGGTAGCAGGAAGCCCCGCAAGGCCCAGAGGTGGATCTGAAGCACAAGGAGAGGCTGAATGAGGATATGAGGACTGGAAGTAAGATTAATGCTAACAATGGCAGCTCCAAGAATGGCAGGGCAGGGGTCACAGAAGTTCTGAGGCGTGTGTCCCTGTGTCAAAAGTTCTATGTCATGAGCTGGGGCTCTTGTTTTATATTTTTTTATCCATATAAATATATATGAATTCTTTATATGTTTTATTGTGTTTTATGAAGTTTACATTTACTTTTAAAATAAGGATTTTTTTTTTCTTAAAAAGAGAAAAGAAAAGAAAACAATGGCTTGAGGAGGGAACACATTTTTTAAAAAAGTATGACTCAGCTTGTGATAGGCACATTTCCAACTCTTATTCTCAGAACTATACAATGCTGAGGAAAGGGAAATTGAAATGATACGTGCTTAAATTGAAAATGAAGTTTAATAAATAGACTCCTGAAATGACTGGAGCATTTAAGGAACACTTCCTAAAATGTGAGAAGGGAAGTTGACTAAATACTATCTCAATTTGGGTGTGTACCTGTGACCTTTCAGACAGAATGAGGGAGCAGCAAGGGAGGTGGGCAACAGAGGCAGGATGGGGGCTTGGGAGATGCCACTGAAGCCATGGAACAGACATTGATAAGAAAGGTGAAGGTTAAACACAGACAAACTCAGGAGGTCTTGGTATATGAAGATGAAATCTGGCTGTCCTGGACTCGCTTTTGCAGACTGGGTTGGCCCATAATTTTTAAAATTATGGTAACAAAACTCTGAGACCTGGAAACTGGTGCCTTCCAGTTTCCACATAAGAGTGGCTTATGGCACAACCTCTAGAATCAACTCTAGTCATTCATCTGTTTTCTCCCTTGCACTGCTCCCATGAAGTGAAATTCTGGGAGACTGAAGTGAGGCAATACCACCTGCCAGACAGGCAACTGACACACTTATAATTATAATTATGCTGACATTTTAAAGCTATGCACGTCAAATCTCACTATTGAGTCTTAGTGCTCAAATAAAAGAAAACACAGCTTTTAAAAGACTTTATTGTACTCTAGCTTGCACTGAGGAAACCCAGCTAGAAATCCTTGCCAGAAATGCATTTGGAGTGCATTTTCCATTTTGAGCTTCCCTGCCACTTGGGTTTGAGCAGATCGGGTGGGCTCAGGTATTCAGAGCACACGGAGCTCTGCAGTCAGTCACTGGAAGGCACCATTTTCTAGGTCTCAGAGTTTTGTTACCATAATTTAAAAAATCCTTTTGTGGCCAGCCCAGTCTATATAGCAAGTCCAGGACAGGCAAAGCTACACAGAGAAACCCTATCTCGAAAAATCAAACCAACCAACCAACCAACCAAACAAACAAACAAATCCTTTTGCACCCTAAACTCAAGGAGGGTGTCACAGGGTGACAGACAGATAAGTCAGCGTGGCGCCATGACGGTGGCCTCATTCTGGAACACTGAGCTTCTGGATGATGTAAACGGGTGACAGATTCCACACCGCAATGCCTACAAGAGTAACTGCCTCCTTCCACCTTTCTTTGTGCTCCTTCCCTCGCTCTGCACCATCCTTGTTCACCGGTTTCCTTTTCCGCATGGCACTTAGTGACGTTTTTGCTGTACGTGTGTGGTTCATGGGACAGGCCCCAGGGTCTTGCGTATATGAGGCAAGTCTTCCAACAGTGAGCTGCACTCCCGAACACTTACTGGTCTTTTTCTTATCTCGTGTGTTCATTTATCACGTCTATTTGTCGAGCACAAATTCTAGGCACAAGGCCCTGGGGATAGAGATAGATGGGATGCGTTTGTTCACTTTCACTTCGGGGCTCTTGGGCCTGTTTTGGGAATGTTTCCATAAGCAGGGCACAGACACTCTACAGAGTACTCAGTTTGAACTGTGTGTGAGCACTGCACCTAGGCTGAGCATCATCTTCAGTCAACAGCTTCCCACTTCAAAGTGTCTATAGACAAGATCAGACCTCAGCCCCAAACCCAGTGCTCTGCACCAACATTTTAGTCTTGAGCACCATTAATCCATGGCTGTTTTGGCTGTTTTGAGGAAGGTTAGTTGTTATTGGCACCATTTTATAAAGAGACTTGAAAATACACTTAAATAGCATATAGCCAGGACTGGGGCGATGGCTCAAGTAGATAAAGCTCCTGCTGTGAGGACTGGAAACTGGAGTTCGGATCTCCAGAGCACAGGTAAAAGCTGGGTGGGCATGTGGCTTGTCTGTAATTCCCACACTCAGTAGACAGAGACAGAAATCCCTGTTGGCAAGCTGGCTAGTTAGCTAGCTGAAACAGTGAGTTCTGGGTTCAGTGAGAGACCTTGTCTCAGAGCGTGAAGCGGTGAGTGATTAGGAAGATACTCCTATCAACCTTTGACCTCCACATGCACACACACACACAAGTGAATAACCCATGTGCACACGTGTGTACCCCAACAACAATTATGAACAACTACATTCACAACCACACACACACACACACACACACACACACACGGGTTATAACTAAGACAGAGGTAAGAACTGATCATTTGAAAAGTGGAAGAAAGAGAAAATGGCAAGTGTCACTTGGAATTGTTCTGCTGCTAGCCTGGCAATGTCCATGGAGCTGCGGGACTAGAGGGTAAAATCCTGCAGTCTGTGGATTTCTAGCCTTGCTCTCTCTACATGCTTAATTAAACCATGTCCCATAGGATGTTGTGGGGCACATGTCTGACATACCATTCGTACTGTTTAGTGGAAGAGATTCTGTATGTTAGCCACAAACTGATGGGTCATGTCTGTGCTGATGGTCTGCTTTCAAAAACATGGTTTAATATTTTACTGGAAAGCAGGTTTCTGTTTACAAAAGCATTTTTCCCCTCCCCCAATGTTAACTTTTATTAACACCATCTTGGGTATTCTCTAGTGACACACATGACGATAACATGTTAAGTTCCTTACCTACCTCCCAGGTGCTGTGAAGTGGCTTCCCGGAGTTCGGAATAGCAAAACATCTAGGCCCACCCTTCAGACAAGGGCATGCCTTAAAACAGTTTCAAGAGTCCTTGTGTAGTTAGAGAAGGAAAGGTGCCTTTAGAACACGCTTGCTTCTCATGTCTCAGTTGCTCCCTTGAGGCTAACTCAGCTCTGACTTCCCAAGGCCCTTCCTCCAGACCTCTTCCCTCCATCTCCTTGCAGATTCACACGGCTTCACCTCAAGCCCAGCAAAAGGAGATTCTGGATGTCTGCCTGCAGTTTATAAGGGTTGGTGCAGAAAGCACTGCACATAGAAGGAAATCTCCACAGTGCCTCATTTGGGAGAGATGAAATAGTTTAACAGCAGTGTTTATGTTCTCGGTCTGCAGATAACTAAAAACCAGTGCAATTTTTTACATCAGGCTTTGAAATGAAGAAAACATTACCCACTCAGTGGAAATACAAATTTTATCCCTTATGCCCTTCAGCCCTGTCAGTGTTATTCTTCTCCATTTTCCTGTTCTCCTTGAGATTTCTGAGTCACCACAGAGGGAGACCCAATGTGGTGTCTGGCCAAGTTTTGCAGGTTTAGCTTTCTCAAGAGAAGCAGACTTGAAAGGCTTCCTTTCAGGGTTCCCTAAGCTCTGCAGACAGTCTGGAGCAGAGTGTGTCCTGGGACCCATGATAGAGTAGAAAGCAGAATTGCAGCAGGCAGCGGGAGTTCAGAAGGTTAAGGCCAGCCCATGGCTGTGTTCTGTGCTGAGTGCTGAGGCCAGGCAGGCCTGCCTCTCTCAAACCCAGGCTGGCTTCCCAGACACTGCTGCTCTTAACCTTACAAGCCCTGCACTACGAGAGACTCAAGCCTGAAATTCCCAGTTGGTTCCCCTCTCCCTCAGGATGGGAGCATACCAGACAAAGCAAATTTTTCAATGTCACTGTTTGTGGGCAGCCATGTGCACCGTCTCACTCTCCTGAGATTAAGCGGGCTCGGAAATCTGATTTATAGAAGCAAAGAGAATAATTTGTTTTTAATGGTTGGCTGAATTAAAATGGATGTCTTCACTGGAAAAGTCACGAGCATATTTGAACCAAATGCATACCATTCAAATGAGCTGCGATTGGCCTGATTTATATTAATTTAGTCAATGCTCTTCAGAAATAATGGGGTCTACGTTACATGTGCATAATGAAAACGATTTAATAAACAGAAAGAAGGCTTAGGAATCATGAACACACAAGTGTATAAGAAGTTGTTAAGAAGCCCATCTCCCTGAGACTAAATAGAGCCTCTGCCTTTTCCTCTCCTCCTTGACCTTTGACCATCTGTCATGTCTTGGAGCAATGTATCTCAGGCACAGGCAATTACTGAGGACATTAAAAAGAGGAACCATCACAGGGAAAGGAACTGTCTTAACTCTTCCTTTTTGACACAACTTTTTAGATGCTACTGTTTAGACAAAGTATAGCTTGTCCTCTGACTGTAGCTCATAGGCTAGGACTTGATCTTGTCCAGGCATATCCAAAAATTTTATAACTGAATTTTTGTTTTTGTTTTTTCCGAGACAGGGTTTTTCTGTGACAGGGTTTCTCTGTGTAGCTGGGGCCGTCCTGGACTCACTTTGTAGACCAGGCTGTCCTTGAACTCACAGAGATCCACCTGCTCTCCCTCCCTAAGTGCTGGGATTACAGACAATGTGCACCACCACGCCCAACTGCATATGTTATAAAAGATCAATATCAAACATCAATAGAGTCACTTGTGGTGGTTCATGGCTATCATTCCAGCATTTAGGAAGTGGAGGAGGCAGGAAGATGGGAGGGAGGGAGTTTGAGGCCAATGTGGGCTACACAGTGAGACTCTGAAAAAAGAATGGAAACAAAAACAAACCAACCAAACAAATAATGCACAAAGTCAACAGAGACAAGAGACATAGATGGCAATGAGAAACTATGAGAAGAGAAATCAGACAAACCTGCTCGAGGAGGTGGCATTTGAACTATGGCCTTAACAGTGAATAGGAGTTCTTAAACAGAGAATTGAGGGAGATAGGGATGATTCCAGATTATGTGGAGTATAGACACGCTAAGCCTGCTGGGTAAGAATGGTCAATGGTTGATGACAAGGTCAGAGAAAATTGGAATAAAGAAAGACTAGCCAACGATTGACATCTTCTGTACAATGTATGTAGGTTAGCAGGATGAAATCAGAGAGTGGTAGGGAGACTCAGTATGCAGGGAAAACCATAGATACTGATAATTGCAGAAAATAATTTGCATTAGCACAAGACAAGCTAACAGTGTGTTTCTGGGTACCATAATTTTGAAGGATTTTTTTAAAATTTTGTTTGTTTGAAACAGTTTCTCTGTGTAGCCCTTGGCTGTCCTGAAACTCACTCTTCAGACCAGGCTGGCCTCAAACCTGCCTCTGCCTCCTGAGTGCTGGGATTAAAGGCGTGTGTCACCACAGCCTGCCCATTTTTTATATTACCATGAGATGTATGTTACTCATACAATGAAAAGGTGGAAATTATTGAATGGGAATGTATAGAAGAACAATTCATGTAGAAAGAATCCTGTGACTCAAGTGGGTGATAAACACAGTCCATGCCAAAGATGTCACAGGTAGCTCAAAGAATAAAGCAAACATCATACTTAGTACAAGAAGCACTGGATAGGGTTCATCCAGTAAAGGTGTTTGCTGCCTGAATCCCTGGGACCCACAGGATGGGAGGAGAGAACCGAACTCTGTAACTTGCTATCTGACCTCCACATACACATGTACCCACTGTGGCATGTGTGTACATGGGCACACATACATATCAAATGAGTGTATTTTCTTAAAAAAATAAATAATAAAAAAGAAACACAGGGTCTCAAGCACGGTTGCTGAAGTGGTTGTCTGAGTCCCCGTTTTCCTTGTGCTCACTGGATGATCTCTGAAGTGTTGCACCATCTCTGGAGACCACAATGTCAAGAACTGAAACAGCTTCTTGGGAGAAAGGCTGTCAGAATGAGATGTCTCAAAGCCAAGTCATAAAAGAAGACTTACTGTCTCCCTGAAATGTTTATTCCAAAGAAGGAATAATTTATGGGGTCACCACAGCCACTTTTAAATCATATAATGAGCTACCAAAGAGAGATGAAACTACCTACTCTAGTTTTCTAAATCAGGATTCGCATCAATGGTTGGCAGCTACAGATAGGCTAATTTGGGCTGGATACAGAAACAATAATAACAAAACAAATTATAAGTTATAATGTTATGGCTAGAAGGGACTGAAGGTCCTATTTAACAGCCTCATGGTTGATGAAAGTAATTTTTTTTTTGAGCCATTAGGTGATGATTATTCCTAGGACCCTTCAGCCAGAAAGTGCTAGGATAAGAGCTGAGCCAGTTCTCAGGCCCCAAGCCAGTCCTTCCTTCAGCAGCACACTCCAGGCCCCTGGCTGTGTGTGCATTCTTAGGCTAGGAGGCTCCCTGTGGAGGGTGCAGAGACTGTGAGAGACAGGGTGTTGTACGTGGATAGACTGTTTTCAAGTCTGCATTACCACGATCTGAATTTCAGGAAACGGTCTCAAAACAAGAGTTGTGTCAAGTGGCACTAGTCATAAAACAGAAGTCTGAGAATTTAGGGACGATGGCTGGCATAGGAAGAAGGTGGAAGAAATACTTGGCTTCTTAAGAAGGCATTGTGGCTCTTGATGACAATATGTTGACACCACCTCCCCCCAAATCTCACACTTGGTGGGAGTCAAGGGTGTGTTAGATGGACAAGAGGCTAACTGTCAGCTTGAGTCCCTGCCCTTTTTACTAAGGAAATGTAGTATCCTCACAGAAAGGCCCAGAGTCCCTACCCTACGGGTGTGCCCCAAACTGTGGCAGAATGCCACCTGGAATTTGACACAGAGCAGATTACAACACTCAAGCATTTTCATTCATCTTGGTCTATGCCAAGAGAAGACTCACTCCCTTTTCCTCCTTCCCACCCCCACATACCACACTTTAAAAAAAAAATAGTAACTCAGCCATTTATTTGGCTTACAATCATAGAAAAAGGGCCGAATTACTTACCTCACTAGTAGATTCACAGAACCTGAATCTACACTCAAAAGAATGTAGAGTACAGGATTTCCATCATTACCAGTGAATTGTAAATGATGAATTCATTAATTAAGCTGCTTTCTGGCTACTGCTATGTCTGTTCTTTGGGGAGAGATTAATGTCAGTGGTATTTGATAAGTAAGCCTGCACAATCAGAACCCAGGTCTACAGTGTGTGTTGGCCCTGAGTTTAATTGTCAGTGAGCACATGATTAAATGAATTAAATAAATATGACCAAATCCTTATGTAGATGGGACTGTGATATGATATTGTCTTCATTTTGAGGTTATCTTGGACTCCCAAGAAGCCATTTGATCTGTATAACTTGGATCCCTCTTTGGATAGAACTTCTTTTTTATTCTTATCTCAGCATTCCTTTCCCTCACTTACATGTGACCATGCTTGATCTTTGGTCCCCAGGACTACGAATGTTCTCTACCTTCCAAAATGGCTACTCCTAAAATTTTGTTTTCTCTCCCTCGTCTTCCCTTCCCTTCCTCTCCTCTATCGCTGTCCCATTTCCTGAACACCCTGCATCTTCAAATAGTGGGCTGCTTGTTTTAAGTACCTTATCTTGTTCATTTATCTTTTTAAAACTTCAGTTCCAATGAGTTTTCCAGGTAAGAGCTCAGAGATTGAGTTCAAATGAAGTAGTTTTGTTTTTGTTTCCCTTTTTCCTCCTCTCTAGTTTTGAGCTAAGGCCTCATCTAGCTCAGGCTGGCTTGGGACTCCTGATTCCCCCACCACTTATGTCCTCCAACTGTTGGAATTACAGGCATGTGCGGCTTACCTGCCTTTATTTCTACATCTCTTAACTACCACACAAGAAACAAGGACGTGGAGGGCACTTTCTCTATTATGAAATGGGCAGTGTGTGAACCCTGTTGCAAATGAGGAGAGGTCACCAGATGCCAAAGTGAAGTTGAAAAGGAAGTAGGTCTAAGTCTGCTCCAACCAGAAGGAAGCCAGCAATGCTAGGCCAGAAGGTGTTTCCTATGAACTCTGGAGACCAGAAGAGATGTGGGAATTTGGGGGATGTGTCATTAGGAAACACACTTGTATAAGGATAACCTGATTCAGGCTACAGCAAAGTCTGAGAGTACCAGAACACACACATACACACACACCACACTCTCTCTCTTCCCTTCTCTCTTCCTCCTCCACCCCCCCTCCCGTCTCTCTCTTTCTTTTTCTGACTGTCTCTGTCTTATAAATAGTGGGCATTTAGAAAGGGTCATGGTAGATACACTGAGAAGGACACTTTTGATCCATAAAAAGGACAGAATGGTGTGTGTGTGTGTGATCAAGATATCACTGGTGTGGTGTAGCCAGGTAGTGGTGGTGTAGACCTTTAATCCCAGCACTTGGGAGGCAGAGGAAGGCAATCTCCATTACTTCAAGGGCAGACTGGCCTATAGAGCAAGTTCTAGGACAGCCAAGGTTACAGAGAGAAACCCTGTCTCAAAAAGCCAAAAAAAAAAGTCACTGGTGTGAATTTGAGAAAGAGCTTTAAATCTCTCTGTGGCTAGTCTTCTAGTCTTCAGAGAAAGGTCTATAAAAGTTCTGGTTAGCCCCAATTTGAATTAGGTTATTTTGGTTCTGGTCATGGTCAGGCTACAGTGGCTTGGTTTTTACTCAGAGGCAATCGTGTTCTGACTCTTGCTTGTGCAGCCTGCAGAAGAGTAGGTGGCATCTTCAGAGCCCCTCCAGGGAGCTTCTCTGTACAAGTGTGTCATCTGTCTCCCACATACCAAAGACTCTGGATACAGGGCAACCAGAGAGTGAGGGTGGATTCAGATCTTGCCCCATGTGTAAGCTGGGCCTATGTCGTCATTCTGAGCCTCAGTTTCCTCATAGGTGAAAAGAAGACAATACCATCTACTTTGCGGAGATATTGTGATAATTCAATGACCATGAAATGGAGAATAGCAGAAGAATACTTGGTGTGACATAACATGGCACTATAAATTCCGTTAAAAGACAGAAATTACTTTACATCTTAAAACCATTTAGTGATTTATTTCAAGCCCAGAGATTAAAACTAGAAAAAACTATTTATATAAAGACTAGCAATTTTGTCAGGTGTGATACTGTATTCCTTTAATCTCAGGCAGAGGAAGGTGGATCTCTGTGATTTCCAGGCCAGTACAGTTTATATCATAAGTTTTGGCCAGTCAGGGTAATAGAGTAAGACCTTGTTTTAAAGAGAAGGAGTGAGAAAAAAATATCTATTTTAAGTTCAATAGCATGGAAACTCTTAATACACTTTAAAATTATATTATGAGACTATTTTGTTCTACTGTACTTTCTAAATAGAGTTTCAGGCTAGCCTCAGACTCTGCATGTGTTTGATGATGGCCTGGAGCTTCTGATGTTCTTGCCTGCACTTCCCAATAGCCATGTGGCATCGCTCATTTGGTTCTGAGACTAGAACATAAGCAACGCTCTGCCAAGAGAGCTAGAAACAATTTAAATACTCAGTTTGCATGTACACTTGACTCTGGAGGTATCCCATAATGTTTTTGATTATTACGAAATGGACTTTTAACAAGTAGCTAAAAATATAGTTATTGACATTTACGGTATTTTTAAGGAAATGAGACTTCTGGATTAGGATTAGAACAAGAGAATATTACAGAGAATGAAGTTAGGGATGGCTCTTGAGGAAAGAATGCCCAGACCTCTGTCCTTTTCAGGTGTTTACAGAAAGAACACCACATTCTTTTGCTGATGTGGGAATCAAATAATTCCTCATGTCATTTTCTAGACATCTTACAGAAAAAGTTCCAGGCACAAGATTGTTTCATTGAAATTCACGTAAATCCTGCAAATACGATTTTTTATATGAGGCAAAGTTTTATGTAGGGAATAAAGCAGAGACTTGGGAGTCTGCTTAGAGAGAACTTAGAAGCACAGGGATCTATCCTTGAGTGTTCCGGTGGAGGTGTTTCATTGTTTGAGTGGCAAAGAAAAAGGTTTTGGAAAGCACCATGAGAAAGACATAATCCAACGAGATGTGTGCTGGGAAACGTCTCTGCATGAAAATGTGAAAACACTTCTGCTAAGACAACCCTGCTCTATTGTATAAATTGCTTAAAAAGAATTCAGTAAAAGAACCACTGAGACCTTGTCATCTTAGTTTCAGACATTCATTTTCTTGGCTAATTCAGTTCTTGGCTAAAAGAATGGCAGAGAAGTGATGGTGGTGGTGATGGTCCATGCCTGTAATAACAGCCAGCACTCAGGAAGTTGAGGTGGGAGAGAAAAGTGGTACTTGGTGCTAGGCATGACTGCAAATTGAAGTCTGGTTTAGGCTATATAATGAACTATAGGCCAGCCTGTGTTGCACACTGAGGCCATGTCTCGAGACCAAAGGCAAAACAAACTGAAAGAATGACTCAGAAGAAAACATGTACTGGATATTTCTAGGCTGGCCTACAACTCATCACAGTCCTCCTGCCTCAGTACCCTCCCCGAGGGAGGAATATGCTAGGATTACAGGCATGAGCCACCATATCTGGGTATCAGCTTTCTGCTTACTGGGGACCAGTCATCCCAATTTCTCAGAATGAATAGAGTTCAGTGGATATCAAGAAAAGCATTTGCTCTCCTCTGAGTTTTAAAACAGTTTTTTTTTTAACAGTTGAGAAAAACAAAACAAACAAACAAAAACAGGAATGAATGTTCTGGATTACAATGTTAAGAGCTAGACATTTGAGAGAGAAAATAAGTCTTTGGTATCTGGCCGTTGTATATTCAGAACCAATTCAAGACACCAAAGCTCCCCAAAAACACTGTTGCAAATGTTCACTTGTGTGACAGATGCCAGACAGAACTCAGGGGCAGTTCTTCTCAGAGGGCAGCAGTGAAAAGCCGGCCTAGGGAAACACCTTGCTGGGGAAACTAGGAGGAATTAGAGCATAGCTGATGCTGCTTTTGTCCTGGTTAGCTTCCTTTTCCTGATGTGGCCATAGAGGTGGAGGAGACACCTTGTCAAGTTGGATCCACAGTCAAGAAGCTCAGGGTGAAGGGTGTTAATGCTCATCTCACATGTCCCTTTATATAAAGTCCATATCCCATCCAGGGAATGGGGCCACTTGCCTTTCTGGTGGGTCTTCCCACTTCAGTTAGCCCAACAGAGTAATGCCTGGAGGCTGGTCTCCTAGGAGACAGAGGATAACAGATAGTTGTCATCATGTGTCACCTCTCAGACACCCAGTACTTCCTATGTCTCATGAGGAGAGGAATGACAGGGACCATGGAAGTTTCAAACAAGTCAGGAGAAATCCAAAATCAGAGAAACCCCATACTGTAGTTGGGTACTTGGACGTAGGTTACTGAGCCTCGAGCCAAAGACAAAGAGCATGTGTGTGTGTTAGCCTTATGCCTCTCTCCACTGCCAGTCACCAGAACTCTAATGAGGGAGGCACAGAAGGAAACAGATGCTCAAGGAGCTGTGAGAGGAAAAGGCCTCTGAGGGTCTGAGTTCAGACGAGAAGACAATTTGTGTACAAAGGCTGAGGACGAAGGGATGCTGGTGAGGCAGCTCCTGACAGCTGGAAATCCATCAGAGGCAAGGGGGCATCCCTGGAGGCCCAGAGACCTCAGGCCTGTGGAGCTTTACACAGTTTTAGCTGCACTGAGGTTCCTGTTCCCACTGAGGAGGAAAGGCAAGGATGGGTGGAGTCCTGTGGAGCTCTGTATGAAGATACTGCATAGAAGTGGTTTGCCTAGAAAAGCCTAGGTTAGAAGCAGGAAGGGGCTCAGTTCCCTTGACGAGGTGAGTTGAGGTCTATGTCCTTGACAGGTAGAGAAAGTTGTGTTTGTATTTTATGAACAAAGGAATTTTTCAGCACCTGGGTGAGAGTATGTATTTTAAAGACTCAATATACACAAATACCTAGAGGACTACTGATTTTGATAAGTGGAGAAAGGGTAAAATTGGTAGAGTCAGTGGAATAAAATAAATTCCATTTTAAGCCTCTGATGTAAGAAATCCATTTGTTCAGGCCTAGCTCACTGATCTGTAGTCTAGCATGTATTTTTCTGGTGAGACAAACTAGGGATTTAAACTATGCACAAGTGGGGAATGTGGGAGGGAAGAAATCATTTTCAAACATTTTAAATTTACTGTTCGTGGTTACAAGTTTCCTTAGGAGACATAATATTTTTTTTCCTCTTGTCTAAAAAAGTAATTTGGACTAACCTCAAAAAAGCTGGGTTTAATGTTTCTCCGACTGTTCCCAAGCAGACTAAAATACCAACAAGCTCAGATCCAGGGGGAGAAGTTTCTGCTTCACCAAGTGTGCATGATTCAGGCCCAAGGGCTTACACGCCCAAGATACATGATGAGTTCAATGTATGGACTGCACGCACCAAAGTCTGGATTCCTCACAGACGCTGCCTGACCTGAGTTCACTGTGAGAGGGGGATCGCCAAAACAAGGGCAGGGGCTGGGTCATATTTCATGTTCAGTGTGCTCTCTGTGGGAAAAGCCTTCCGGTAGCTGCTTCATATATCAATAGCCAAGTCCTTCAGATCCACGTTCTCCAAAGCAGAATTGAAAAATATGAGTGGTGAATGTTTTAAAGAACCAAGATGAAGGCAGTAAGGGGCTTTCATTGGATGTCTGAGCCACCCGTCTTCAAACTGTCAAGTAACTAATGTGTGTACCGAAGAGTGTGTTTAAATGGTGCTGTGACTACAGGAGTTAATCTTTGTGAAAAGATCTTGTGAATTCCACACGGTCTGAAGCTAGCCGTTACTGTAGTTATCTCTGGTTTCACCTTTGGTCGTCACTCTGACCAGCAGCTACATAAGCCAGAGGAATTTGTAAGTGCGGTGACCTGTCTGGCCATGGAAGAATGTAAAGGCATTGAGATGTAATTATCCATGCACAAACCCTTTTGCCTGGAGGATTGTTCTTATCAGCAAAAAGATTCTACCACCTATGTGAATCATCAAACGAATGCAAGCTGCTCTCAGAATATGAAAATCTAACCACTTTTTAAAAGTTTCTATTTTTAGCCCCCAATTATTACCTGGGTATGCAAATGACACCGGAATGACTCAGTCTGAGATGACCCTATTGTCTCTGAACCACTAACAATTCAGGATTCATTGACTATTTCTTTTGGCAATGTGGACTTCCAGGCATTTATTCCCCAGAGATTTTGAGACTCGGCAACAGTTCTTTAGGTGCAGAAGTAATCCCCAAACTCTCATATTGCCGAAAGAAAAAACCTGAGAAAAATCAACATTTTGAGGAGGTACAAGTCTCATCATTCTGTGTCCTGGGCAGATATTTCTTAAAAGATGTGTTTATATTTGCCTGGACTGTGTCTGCTTTTCTAATTGCTGTCTCTCCTCACTTCTCCTCAGAATGCTTTTTTCAGGCTTTGCCCCCACATTCCTTGGCAATGTCTTGCCAGAGCCAACCTGAACCTCCATCTTGCTAAAACTGTTAGAAAAGTCTCTGTCCCTGTTTGTCCCTCTTCTCCAAGTGTGCTTGGCACATAACACCCAGTCTTTGGGACTTCTTGTGTTTTGAATCCCTTTCCTGACCAGACTTGTACAGTCTTCACTGCCCTCTGGTCCAGTTCCTTAGACGATGGCCTTTGGATGACAACTCTGCAATGTATCATGTGCCCTCACCATCTTTGTGATTTTCATTGTCAAACATCACCTCAAACAGAAATCCATAAAAACACAGTGAAATTGACATGGCCAAATCTGAGTTTTTGCTTTCCTACTCCCCCTTTTCAACTTCTTCCTTCCTTCCTAGTGTTTATCATGTCTATAAATGGTAGTATTTTTCACTCAGCTCTTGGACCCAAACCTAGGATTTCATCCTTGACTTTTCTTTCCAACAGAAAGTCCTATCATCTGAAATCCCATCACTTCTGTTTGCCTCCACCAACTACCACCATCCTTACAAGCCTCTCTAATTTCCTGTCTGAGTGAAAGAAGCTGTTACATGGCCTTGTACTTCTTTCTTTCTTTCTTTCTTTCTTTCTTTCTTTCTTTCTTTCTTTCTATTCTGTTTCCAACCTAGTCTCCAAGAAGCTGCCAGTAGGATATTTTAAAAGTTAAGTTAGACTGTATAACTCCATTGCTTGGAATTTTATTATGGCTTTCTCTCATTCTTATAAAAAAGAGTCTTGACCCTCCCACCAACATCAAATACCAGTTTGCCAAAAATCTGATTGATCCATCTTAGAAATGGATCCTCTGCCACAATCAAGTTATGGACCACAGCCCTGGTTGGCATCTTGACTGTAGACTTATAGGAGACATGAACAAAGGTCCCTGGCTCCTGCTGAGTTCTCAGTCACAGCCACATTCTCTGTCACTCTCTGCTCCTTTATCTCCACTGTGTTCTGTCATCAATGACCCAAATTTTATTGCTGAGTATTTATTGTCCTAGGAATTGTCTCCAGGAATTATCTGTAAGCTTCCTGAGGGCAGGGCCTTTATCTCATTCATTGTTTCAACTACAATGGCAGAAACCCATTTGATCAACTGAACACTATTCAAAGGATATTGAGCGATTCAGAGCCAAATATTAAACAGAATAACGGGAGTGAGTCAGTGACATGGGAATAGCACAGTTATCCTGAGAGGGTCTTGGGAGTCTTGGTTGACTCCTAGTTTGGTTCAATCTAAAATCATTTAATTGTTTTTCTTTTGACTGTTCCCATTTAAAAACCATCACCGTGCAATGAGCTTATGGAGCACCACAATGGAAAATAACAGTCAGCATGAATTTGAGTATTTGGAAAGCCACACTAAGGATCTTATCTCAGGCTTCTTCTGGAATACATTAATAGTGATTTTTACTGTATAGCACTGAGGAATTTGCATTCAGATCTGCTCATTTGAATGACCATAAATCCAATTATGTTAAGCATAAAATAAACCGTACAAAAAGAGAAAGGACATTTAAATGTCCATCTACTCATCTATAATAGTTTTAACTACGTTAGGATGATAAAAGCCTTAAAAACAAAGAGCTCAACAACTCTATTATTCTTACAAAGGCCCCAAAACAGAACAACCAAAGCAGAAAACAACATCAATAACAAGAACAGCAATAATAGCTAAACATCAGCAAGAACAAGAGAAAAAAAAAAAAAAACAACAAAGGAGAGAAACATTGATTCACTTTTACACTTACCCATATATTCTTATAGGCTTTGAGTATTTAAGTGTAATAAAGTTCTTAAATTGCCAAAAAAAGTACCCTGGACTTCTTTATCCTTATATTTCTGACTTTTACAAAACTGTAACTTATTCTTATTATTGTATGCTACTGTATTCTGATTGTGTAATATGTGTTGCATAACACATTAAACCAAAATATGCTGGCCTAGACCAAAAATAAACATGAACCATCTCTTATAGTTTCTTGGGACAGGAACTCTGGCTATAGCCCAGCAAGCTGCCTCTAGTTCATGTTTCCTGTATGTCTCCAGTCAAGATGCTAACCAGGGCTGTGGTCCTTACCATGATTGTGGCAGAGGATCCATTTTAAAGGTGGGTCAATCAGATGTTTGGCAAACTGGTACCAGATATCGGTGGGAAGGTCAAGATATTTTTTTACAAGGCTAGTGTGTACCCTCAAATGAGGCCAACATAGGTTGAACCATCCAAGATGCCAACCAAAAAGCGACATTAAGACAGCAACAATGTTTGGCCTACAAAGTGGTCCCTCTTACCTCCAGTAGAATCTGCTGGTCCCTCACTCTGACTCTGAGTCACTGCGGAACTCTACTGTGAAACATGATGAGTAGGAGGCAAGACTCCTGGAGGGCCATCATGAATGCAGTTCTCTGCATTTCTAAAACTCCCTCTCATCTCACAAAGAATGAAGATAGGAATCAGAAAGAATGCAAGGAAGGAAAAGAAAGGGAGGAAGTAAGGGGAAAGATGGGAACAAAATTATAATAGAAATGTTCATGTGTCTGAATTTGGGACCCAGATAGACTTAAAAATAGTGAAAGGATTCATCCCACGTATATAATATAGCTCTATACTTTATCCATCTACTGAAAATGGCACTGTAAACTAGTGATTAATAGTAAAAGAAATTGGAAGACTCATTTAGCATTTATTGCTTCTCAGCAGTTAAGTGGTTGCTGTAATTCCTCATGGATGTGCAATGAGAGTGCTCTTAATTTCAGCTAAGATTGCCAAACCTCTCTCTCTCTTGCCTCTTGTTTTCCTAAAATAAATGCTCTCCCAATACATTTTAGAATTGTTTAATAAATCCATCCTGAAATCTTTGTCACATGGCTTGCGGATTTCTCTTTTTCTTCCTCTCCCTTGTCTCCTCACTCTCCTGGCACTCTAAAGTCCTTCTCTCTGTTATTTTGTAATTATTTAGACTAGGAGGTTTGTTTTTGTTTTTGTTTTTTAAGATTGTAAATATTGGATACAATAATACATTGGAAATATCTTAAATTTTGTTGTCACTAAAAACTAGCTGTGATTAATGGAAGTCACCATTTGTTTATTTAGAGACAGGCTCTCTTGTATCTCTGGCTGCCTCACATTCACTATTAGCTGAGGAGGGTCTTACACTTCTGCTCTTCCTGCCTCTACCTCCTGAATGCTGGGGTTATAAAGCCACCACATCTGGTTTTACCAGCTCAATATAAGTGAAAAACAACAACAACAACAACAACAACAAACCAAACAACAAGATAACAATAGAAAACAGAGTATACAGATGTTTATTCTAGTTTATTCATGGCATAGAATCATTAGGAGTGCTTAAATGGGCTTATCTTCAAAAAGAAAAAATTAAAACAGGCAAAATCATACCTACTGTCAGATCCCACAACTGTACAACAAAACTGAAAAGCCCAAAGTCATCTTACTGTCTCTCTCACACAGACACCTTGAACTAGAAACTATCCCCATACTAGGGACAAGCAATCATACTTGCCTTTTTATTAAGAAATGTATGTGTAAAGGCTAGGTTACCACAGGGAAGGAAAACAGCTGCAGAAAGGAAGAGACTGGCAGGCCTAAGCCTGAGTCTGTGATTCCTGCATTTGGCAGGGAGCCAGTGTTCTTCAGTGTTCTGGGTTCGATGACATCGTACCCTGATCCAATGCATGGACTCCTCGTGCTCTGTGTGATCTTTAGTGTTGTGTTTAGGGAACTTTGCTGAGTCTGCTTCCCTCATTTTGTTAACATGGACTGACCTTCTCACATCACTGATTCCAAAGGGATTCCTCATCTCCTGACATCCTACCCACTTTTTATCTAGTAGTCTAACCACTAACATTGCAAGCAAAGATGGAGACTATTTATAAATGACTGGATGCATGATGCAATGTCTATTTAGTCTATCTTTGCTAGCAAGTGACTGTCATCTCAAAGGAACAGGATACATGTGCATGTGGATATTCCTGAGGCATGTCTAAGTTGCTTTGGTATGGGCTATGATAAGAAGCTTTCATGCGTCCAGATTGATGATAATGATGCTTGATATTTATGAAGAAGTGATTATTATGGAAGGAAAGGCATAGAAACCACAAAGGTCCCACAGCCACCAACTAGAGATTCTGGGATTGAACTCAGGGCATCTATTTCAAAGCTGTTATGATATAATACTGTTTTGCTCACACACTCATCTATATAAGGTAGATTTTAGTAAGTTAACATCCAACATCTAATACTTTTAATAGTTCAACCAACCTTAGTGTTATTTTAGATTTAACTGATGCAATGGGCATCTACTTAGAAATCCTTTCTCCTTACCAGGATTGACAGATGGTTTAATTCTATAGAAAAAAAAAAAAAAAGACCTAGATGTGAAAAACTTAACATCTAGGTAGGGTGTAATCAATCATCTACCAAAGTGAATATAAAGTAAACCAGAAAACTACAATACTACTGTGGGCATCCAAGATGTGGAGATTTCCAGCTAAGCCCTAGAAAAGATTGCAGAGATGTCTGGATGAGGCTTTGCAGCAAGCCTAAGGGATGGATATAGGAGGCCAGGAGAAGTGGGGCGACTGTCAAATGCAGACTAGGATGAGAGCTTCTTTTCCTAACCTTCCCCAGTTTCCTTTGTCATTGGAAAAAAAAAAAAAAACTAGTCTTTGATGTCAACTTGTTAAGACTATAATTGCTGTATGATTACTCTGTGTGTGCATACTTTGTTTTGAAAGAAAAATATTCTAAATAAACTATGGTTAGTTTTGTAAAATAATGACAGTATTGCTGCATTCAGTGAACACGACCTAAGCCACAAGTCACCCTTGTATAATCCCTTTCCCTTGAGTATGGGAAGCATCCTTATCTTGTTTCTGACCAACAGAAAATGGCAAAGGTGACAGAGGTCACTCACTTGACTAGGTTACTGCTCTGGTTCAAATGTGAAGTTGTCTCCCATAGGCACATCTGTTTAAACAACTGGTCCACATCTGGTGGCACTGTTTGGGGAGGTTATGGAACCTTCAGAAGATTGTGCCTAGCTGGAGGAAGTGAGTCTCTGGGTAGTAGGGAGGTATTCTTGAGGGTTAGAGTCTTGCTCTGATTCTGGCTCAAGGCCTTCTTGCTTCTTGGTATGCTGAGGATACATTAGGTTTCTTTCTCCACATAAAAATAAGCCTTCCTGTCTTCCCTGTATAAAATGGTCACATAATCTGAATTTCTTTGAACAGCTTCAGTCTCAGATATGCTGTCAGCATTTCCAAGTGTTTCTGACTTTTTCCTCAGCACTGGAGATGGGACACAGGGCTTCATTCAAGCTAGGCAAGTACTCTATCACTGAGCTACTATGCCAGCCTCAGTGTCTGAAGTTTTGACTCTAGAAATAAAGTTACGTTTTTATTTTAAGTTATGAATAACAGCTGGGGCTATTCATGTAGTCCTATGAATATATATTCACTTGTTCATAGGACTATATATTCACTGGACTTCATTGTCCTTCCTTGATTTTTATGCTTCTAGTAGAAGCTGGACATGCATTTCTATAGAAGTCTACCTTGATCTGAAACACACTTCATTTTAGATCTTAGTTCCATTTATCAGGTGAACCCCATGTTAATATTAATATTTTAAGGCTTTAGGTATAAATTACTTTCTCTGGAAATTTATCTCATAGAGATTTATCACCTAGAAAAATGTCAAGTAGCCTGTAATACCAGCACTTGGAGAGGCAGAGGCAGGCGGATCTCTGTGAGTTGGAGGCCAGGCTACAAGAAGAGTCAAGGGCAGTCAAGGCTACACAGAGAAACCCTGTCTCAAAAAGCAAAACAAACAATCAAAGAAAGAAAAAAGAAAAATGTTAAGTTCATTTCCTTAGATTGTATTCCAATACCATTTTCACCTATAGGTCCTCAGTCATTCATATGCTGTCTCCATCCTTTTTGCTTATGTCCAGAAGGATCATCACAATATTCCTGTTTTCAGACTGTTATAAGACTTACATATCATGGCTTTTTGACATAGCTGTCAATTTGTTTCTTGTGGTTTTAACTTTGGAAGCCCATGTCGCTGCAATTAAAAATAATAATTCTGGGGAGTAGGGACATAGTTCAGGTCATAAATGCCTGTCTTGTATATGTAAAATACCAGATTCAATCCCCAGCTCCAAGTAAACTAACCAGATATGGTGGCTATGCTTGCAATTCTAGAACTCAGGTCATAGAAGTGGGAGGATAAGAAGTTCAAGTTAATCCTTGGTTATATGGTGAGTTTGAGGACAGCCTGACCTACATGAAACCCCATCTCAAAAAAATTTTAAAAATTACTCTACGTTATAATAAAAATGACTTTTATAAAACATGAAGCTGATAATTTTTTTTTCTGCTTTGGGAAGAGAATTGCTACAATACTTGCTCACTGAAATGGGAAAAGGCTTGCTGTTCATTCAAACACTTATTGAATGTGTTATGTGCTAAGCACTGTGGTAGCGCTGAAATGAATAAGCCACTGTCCTTGACCTTCAGACCTCATGTTTTCATGTCACAGGGTCATCTTATAGGTCACTGCCACAGCTAATTTTAAGCACTTTTCCTGACAAAAGGAATAGTTTTGACTGGGATAATCTGATATTTAATCAGGCTCTTAAAAAATTACTGCAACTATATTGAAATGAAAAAGGAATGAAAAAATAATAAATAGAAAAGAAATCTCTTTAGTAATATCTCTTAATACATAAGAAAATATGTTTTATTAAAAACACTAGAATATATGGAAATCCAACCATATGGAAGCAAGATTAACATATTCTTTATGAAACATTCTCTTTTAAAGTACTACATCTTTGTTTTTTAGAGAACTATTATGTACAATGACATCATAGTCCTTAATTAGTGATGTACTGTTTATACTTTAACCGTGGAGTTTCTAGTATGGCATTACTAACATGGAATGATGATTCAAAAATGAATACTAAAGGATTTATTGAACCAGGAGACTTGGCTCCTGGCTTTGATAGTGACAATGGTGGCGCTTATAACATTAATGACAATATAATAGTGATGAGGATCCATAATTGATATCAATTTTTACCTTGATTGAGTGCCAGACATTAGTCCAAGGGCCTTACCTGAATTTTCTCTAATGTAATCATATCAACACCTCTACATGTTCTATTATCATTTTCATTTTATAGATTACAAAATTGAAGTTTAAAGAGAATAAATGGTATATTCAAGATCATAGCCAATGAAAGGGATAGAGTCAGGATTTAAACTGGTTCCTGACACCAAAGTATTTTTTCACCTTCACTGCCCCTAGATAACATCTTCCAGGCCATTTAAATCCTATGTTGTTCTCTCACTCAGAAGTAATAGAGAGACTAGACCAGGAGACCTCTGAGGGTCCCTTCAAATTTAAAATACAATAATTATTTGATTTACTGTTAAAAAAAAACAAAACAAAACATGATATTATACTTCTGTGTCTCTCTAGCGCCTAATCTTGGGTCTGTCTTATTATGTTCTATATTTAAGACATAATGGGCCTGTGGTTTTAAGTTTTCAGAGGTTGACCAGTTGTCCTGCTGATGGGTACTAGAAATGCACTTGCCCTCACAGGGTTCCTTTAGCCTCACTCATTCCAGTTCCTAAACAAGTAGTGCTCAGCACAGAGAAGAGCAGGCTTCCAAGAGCCTTTCCTCTGCAGCCCTCTCCCCTGAAATGCAGGACTGTCAGTCATACACTGGAATTAGTCACCACACTCACCCTGGAGGTTGTCTTTCTCCTGATTATTTGGAAAGAAAACAATTTACTGACTCAGGGAAACATCTCACGGCTGAGGTAACTGCCCTGAGGACTATCCTCTGAATTAGGAGTTTTTATAAGGGGATAGGCGTTGACCTCTGGTTTTGCTCCACTATCCCCCTTTTCCTCTTCTCAGATGCAAAGGTAGAGCATAACTAAGAAGCTCTCAGGCTTGTCTGCTCTGCCTAGAGCAAAGACTTCTCAGGCAACAGAAGCAAATTCCCATCTGGTACAGTTTGGAAACTTCTAAGTTCCCCTCATTTATGTTATGCTTGTTTTGAAAAATCTGGGAGATGTCCACAGATAGATATATAGAGGGCTCCTGAAGGATGTTTTGAAAAGATTGCAAAACCTAACTGCAGTGAAAGTCAAATTACAAGCAAGCTCTCACTTTTAGGCTCCATGCCAGACCTAATCAAACAAAACAATCAGAAAATAAACAAAGACAGCAGGTTAAAAGACCCAGTCAACAACCTTATAAAACCTCCTGGGAGAGCAGAGGATGGGATATATACATCTTCAAACTCCTGAGTTTAACACACAGTGACCCACGGCTTAGGAACTGTGGACTTAGGAGGCTAAGATATGGGTTTAAGGTCTGCCTGGACTGTATAGTGAATTTTACATCAGTCTGGGGTACAGAGAGACTCTGCCTCACAAAAGAAAAATAAAAAAAATAACAACTTTCTAAGATGTCACTATTTCTTTTATAACCTCTAATTTTGTTTTGTTTTGTTTTTTGGACATAGGACAGAAGCAATAAATGTATCTGAGCTATCTGCCACCTGATGTTGGATTTGGTTGTATGGGAACAAGAGAGATATGAATAGGTCATGAAGCCAGTGGGAAAACTGTACAACTAAGGATGAAGTCAGCCAAGCCTACACAGTACACTCAGCATTGTTCTCTATTTCAACACAGGTCATTTCCTTCAAGATACTATTTTGAACAAGTAAGATTTCTGCAGTTCTATAAGACTGAAGTTAAATAAGTAGAATAGTATAGTACAATGGAAAAATAGATGTAATCAAATAATTAAATCTTTAATGTCAGTTCTTGACATGCCAGGATGGGAGGATTTATATCAATTTCATGAAACTTTCAGAAGATTAGTTATCCAAATCAAAGTACAATTCAAAGATGATTTCTTCCTCCTCCTCCTCCTTTTACTTCTTGTCCTCCTCCTTTCCCTTCCTTTCCCTTCCCCTCTTCTTTCTTCATTTTTTTTAAACATCCCAATCATCTCTTTTGGCTTAAGCTCTTGAGCTGTTTTAAATTAATGCTTTTCATCTTCCAAAGAACATCCCAGACCACCAATTCTGAGTTTAGTTTTTATGGTCCTTCCTGGCAGTCTAATTTTCTATTACCGTGAAAGTACTTGATAGAGAAAGAAAGAGTATCTGTCAGTCCAGCCAGAAAAGAAAAGGTAAGAGCGTGGCTCAGTGTTTGGAGATGAAAGTCTTAGTTAACTGAAGAACAGGCATCTGTGGTTAGATTGTTAATATGGAATGCTTGATCCACAATTCAGAAACATAAGAACTCTTTAAAGAATCAAAATATCAGATCAGAGAGAAGTGATTAAACAGGTTTGCTTTCTTCAAAAGCACACCAACTCAAGGAAATCGTAGGATTGAAGTCTAAAAGTGACCACACAGGAGAGAGGAACCTATTGAGAACTTTCTTTTATAATCCATCTTTTATGTTTCCTGGTGTTTGAAGCTATTATGAAAGTTATAAAAGCAAATACATTTTATATAATTGGTTTTAAACAGCAGGCAGCAACTTTTTTCCAAGTTCCCATGGCCCTGGCATGGACTGTCAGAGAAATCACAGAATGAGCCTCTTGCCTGTTTACATAGGCACCCTCCATGTAACCCTTAATCAAGAGTGGCTTTAGACTGAAATAATCCCCTCTTTTAAATAAGGAAGAGATCACATAAATAAATGTCTCAAGCTAGAAAAAAGGTGAGAAGAGAAGATTTATAAGCACAGCACCAATCAAGTGGAAACAAAATTCCACACGCCAGGCAGGTATTCTAATTTTAGGCAAGGAGTTGTTTTTGGTAAGATGTTTAATATATATATATATATATATATATATATATATATATATATATATATATGTGTGTGTGTGTGTGTGTGTGTGTTAACTATGCCTGAAGCTTCTGTATTGCACCATCAATAAGCCATTTTCCAGAAAAGGATTCATGCATGTAAGGCTTGTACACTTTATTTGTAAGATGGCTTTATACCTTAAGCTATTTAGTGCAACACACAGATTATACATGGTTCCACTGAAAAGTGCCATATGCCAGTCCTCCAGTCATCTTTGCATTTCTGTTGCAAAATTTTTGAGAAAGAGTTGACAGAGGAAAGGTTTATTTGGCTCATAGCCTCACAAACTCTTTCCCATGGTTGGTAGGCTATGTTGCTCTGGAATCTGTGGTGAGATGGAAATATCAGGGTGGTAGGGCAAGGGGAAAACTTCTCATTTTATGGCAGGCAATAAATGAAGAGAAAGGAAAGACCTGGACACAGATATGTCGTTCAAAGTCATGCACCCATGAACCTTCTTCCTTCACCTAGTTCCTACTTCCTAATAGCCTATCAGCTATAAATTTAGCAATGGATGAAGTCATTATTATCCCTTCAGTAGCTCCCCCAACTGAATACTCAAGCCTTTGACACACAAACCTTTTGGGGGTACAAACAAATCTATACCATAAAGTCTGATAGTATGAAAATGAGACAGCTATAGCAGACCTCTTCCTTCTGCCCCAACGATAGCTTAGGGTCCTCTAAGAGGAGGAAGCAGAAAGAGTGTAAGAGTCAGAGGACGTAGTGGATATCTGCAACAAAACTATCTGCTGGACATGACAGAGCGTTGTTTACACAAGCAGTAGCTGTGACTATATGTGTAAGGTCTGCATAAGATCAAGCCAACCAAAATCCTAGCACAGTCAGAGGAGTGGCTCCGGAGTCCTCCCACTAGCTGAGAAGTTACTGGAAGTTGATGACTACTTGGGGAGTGAGAGTAAGGCTTTTGTTCCTGAAGCTACTCATGCTCCACTAGATGGTTCCATGCTGGTGTGCACGTAGGACTCACCAAGTAGACTTGGTAGGTTTTAAAAACAGAGAATACATGGATCTGAGAAGGAAAGCGATGAGGGGGTAGGGGAGGAGCTGGGTGAGAGATGGACGGACTTGATGAAAACACAATATAAGTGTGTATGAAATTCTCAAACAAAAAAAAAAGAGGAAAATAGAAAGAAAGCATTAAATATCAAAGCAATGTGTTGGCCATCAGTGAAGGTAGGTGTACGTGGATTTTTATAAAAAAGATTGGCTTGAAGAGGCAGAAAGATCACTTTGAACGCTGAGGAAATACATGGAAATGAGCTGTCTCAGTTTAGAACTGGGTGAAGACTGTAGGAAAGGAAAAGTGGAAAGAAAACATTAAATCCACAAAATGGAGTGGCTGTTGGTGACACTTGCCACACGTGATCACAGCATGTAGCCTGTTACCTGCGGGCACTCTGCAGGCATCATGCATTCTTCAACACCTTATCCCCAATCCAAGAGCAAGTGGTTTTTGTTTGTCCACATTTTTTTTTTTTTAAGAAAGCATGTTAGACTGTTGCTCAGCCTGGCCTCAAACTCGTTATTTAGCCCAAGCTTGCACTGAATTTGTAGTAGTCTTGCCTTGCCTTCCCCAGTGCTAGTATAGTACAGGGGAAGATAGTACAGGCATACGGCACCATGCTCAGCTTATGTGCGTGCGTGCGTGTGTGCGTGCGTGCGTGCATGCGTGCGTGTGTGTGTGTGTGTGTGTGTGTGTGTGTGTGTTTGAATGAGATCTTAGCTACAGAAAATGACTTGAAGCTTAATTGATTCCAAACCCCAACTAATAACAATTTTTTTTCATTCTTTCTTCAAAACAGTTTCTGACCACAAAATCAATGCAAAACACAAAGTGAAATGGCCTTGAAACTTGAGGGGAATTACAAAGGTATTGTGGTTTTAAAATGAAAGCTTGGTCAGATTCCTCCCATGCTTGGAATTCAAGGACTATTTGCTCCACTCAGACACTACAGCTCAGGAAGTGCATTGGGGAACAGATGAGGAGAGCAGCTGCTGAGCTCTCCGCTCACTGAGCTTTTCATGTTTTCAACAGCTTGAAGCCACAGCTGGCAGAGCCATGCTTCCTGGCAGGCTTGGGGGTAGGGGTTGAATAGTTCCTAAATTAATTTTTTTTCCTAAAATTTCGTTTTAGTATATTGTAGTGTGTGTGTGTGTGTGTGTGTGTGTGTGTCACAGCTCCTGTGTGAATGTCAGAGAATTGGTTCTCTTCTTCTTCCATGTGCCTCCAGGAATCAAACTTAAGTTGTAGCCCAGGCCCGCCTTAATTTCTGATCCTCCTGCTTCCTCTTCCTGAGAACTAGGCATATGGTATATCCCGCTTCACTAGATTATGCTTGGGATGGACACAACATACTGGTCAAGCAAGCAAGCACCCACAGGGAACAGGACAGGAGCCTACCACAGAGGGCCTCTGAAAGATTCCACCCAGCAGGGTATCAAAGCAGATGCTGAGGCTCATAGCCAAACTTTGGGCAGAGTGCAGGGACTCTTATGAAAGAAGGGGGAGATAGTAAGACCTGCAGGGGACAGGGGCTCCACAAGTTGACCAACAGACCTCAAAAATCTGGGCCTAGGGGTCTTTTCTGAGACTGGTACTCCAACCAAGGACCATGCATGGAGATAACCTAGAACTCCTGCACAGATGTAGCGCATGGCAGCTCAGTGTCCAAGAAGGTTCCCCAATAATAGGACCAGGGACCATATCTGACATGAACTCATGGGCTGGCTCTTTGATCAGCCCCACCTGACTGGGGAAACATCCTTCCTGGACACAGAGGAAGACAAAGAAGTCAGTCCTGATGAGACCTGATAGACTAGGGTCACATGGAGGGGGAGGAGGACCTCTGCTATCATTGGACTGGTGGAGGGGCATAGGAGAAGAAGAAGGAGGATGAAGGGTGGGATTTGGAGGGTGTGGGGGAGAAGGCTACAGCTGGGATACAAAGTGAATAAACAATAATACAATAAATAATACAAAATTAAAAAAAAGAAATTCCTACTTTCTTTGGCTCCATCTCTATCCCATGAATACAGGATCACCACATACACTAGAACAAAGAACCCTGCTAAACAGACTATGTAAAGCCAAGCATACAATCAGGACAGACAGAGTGGTCACACCGAGGTGGGAACAATGCAAATCTTGCTAAGGAACACAGTAAAGAAGGCAATGGAAGAAGGGAAGGTTCTCTCTCTCTCTCTCTCTCTCTCTCTCTCTCTCTTTTTCCTTCCTTTCTTCCTTCTGTCTCAATGCACCTTGTTAAGAATACTGTTTTGTGTAAAGCCTGCTGTTTGTGCCTTTCATTGGAGACTGACATGCTATACATCGTGGAAATGTTTTCCAATCTTCGTTGATAATGTGGCTACATTTCCTTCATCTGGGCGGGGGTGGGGGTTATTTTCCTTACTTTCTCACCCTCCAGATGTCTTCTCCATCTGGCACTCAAAAATATTGTAACTTGTATATAGTTTTATTTTTAAAAAAAGGAAGCTGGTTTCAAGTATGTGTCACAGGAAGAGAATCTGAGTTGTGTCAGCGATCTGAGCATCTTGTCTGCTGGACTCCTTTGCATCCTTTTGCGGTTTTGTGAGGCGCAGGTTCCATGCTTGAGCCCTGTTCATTTTATGGCTCAGGTGGAGACTAGATATTTAAAAGAGACTGAACAGAAACTGACATGCTGGTTTTCAGGCACAGACTGATACACAACAAAGGCACTCATCAGTTTGTACACCCCATTTGTGTTACAGATGGTACTATCCTAGATTTGCTTCTGTGACTGTGATGAAATGCCCTGGTAAGAGCAACTCAGGGAAGACGCTACCTATTTTAACTTCTTATTCCAGGTTATAGTCCATCATTGCGGGGAAGTCATGTAGGAACTTCACATCTCTCATCCAGGCAAGAGCAGAGAGAAATAAATGTACGTGTTCACTTGCTTGTGCTCAGCTGGACCTCTCCACTCTCACACAGGACCCCTTGACCCCGATTCCCACCCCAGCGAGAGGGTGGAGCTACCTACAGTGGGCTGGGTCTTCCCACATCAATTAACGGACATGCCCATGGGCCAGTCCGACGCAGACAATCCTTCACTGTGGCTGTCTCCCAGGTGATTTTAGGTCACAGTTAAGTTGACAATTAAAGCCAGCCATCACAAATACCAGAGGCTGCCTCATAAAGTGTGAGCGTTGAGAACAAATACGAACAGATTCTCTTCCATGTGTTGTACACGGGTGGATCAAGAGTCCCATTTCCTGTCTGACTGGCGGATGGGTCATGTTCATAAGCACCCCTCCCCCATTGCTCTTTCTCCCAGTCCTCTGTTTTTCTCTCCCTGTCTCTTCATCGCACTTGTCAGCACATTTTTGACACTGAGGTCACATGTAATTGGAAGTGCGCACTTGAGGGCCAGTCTCTCTGAACGTTTTTAAACGTGTTGTGGCGAATGCCTTTCCCCTGTTTTGTCAGCTCTCTCACGGCCATCTGGCTCCACCCAAGTTTAATCCTGATTTTTACAGATAAAATAAGACAAAGATCCTTTGCAAGTCCAGGAATGAGTTATGACTGGTTGTTGCTAATCATAGTGATTTCATTCTGCTTCACCAGAGACCAACTTCTCCAACCTTTTCAAACTAAAACTTGTCCCAAGACATAGTTATGGTTAACGACAGGTGAGGGGCTATGGAGCTTCACAAATTCAGTTGCCCCTGTCCTCATCCCCCTGGTTTTGAGGAGTGCTGGAAAAATGTGGTGTCTGAGCAGCTGCAGTCACTTTATAACCATGAAAGAGAGACCAAGAGACTCCCAAAGTACCCTGCCATCTCTGGGCTACTAGAGCAAGGCCAGTGCATAATACATATACACTCCTGTATATATGATACTTGCTTACATACATGCATAGCAAAATTGAGGCATATTAATCACGTGCTCACAAAATAAATGGGAAAAAAAATCAAAGGAAACTTAAGTCAAATTAAAAGTGAGCTCAGAGTAGACATCCTAAGGCAGAAGTCATTCCAAAGCAGGGAGAATGCCCTGGTTTTACTCCATTATGGCCTTAGGGGCAGGATATAGTGTCACACACCTGTGATTGCCACATTCAGGAGGCTAAGGGAAGAGGCTTGCGAGGTTAGGGCTAGCCTGGACTACAGAATCAGTCTGTGTTTGCAGTATCACAGTTCAGGTACAGCCCAATAGAAACACAACACTTAGAGGAAGAAAACAGAATGGTGGAAGGTGCAAGAATCACACAAACTCCCCGTGTTGCCATTGCACTATGACAGGTGGTTCTGTTGAGTAGGGTGACAGTGAGGCCTTTTTGTTTGCTCTCAATGTTTTTCCTGCAGGAAAGTGAATGCATGTGCTCTCTAGATGGAGTCAGACCTCTACTCCTCCAAGCATCGACTGAAACCATATGGGAGAAAAAGCAACCATACCTGATCCAAACAACTACAGGCTTTGCTCATCATTATTCCCCAAGCAACACCACTCAATGACCATTTACACAGTGGTCAAATCATACTCAGCACCATAAGTCAGCTAGAGAGGCTATAAAATAGTCAGGGCATGAATAGAGCTGGTATGTGGACACCATGCCATGATGGGAAAGGCACTGGACTGGACGTTTATAAGTTTTAGACCCCAAAGGGTGCAGGGACTCAATCCTCTGTGGCCAAGGAGCAATTCGCCATCCTTTCTTTCCCCACAACAGCCTAGTAGAAATACTGGGAGGCACACACCAAGTGGAGCTGATAAAGTAAGGGCCTGGGCGCTGAGAAAAAGAGGGGCCAGAGGAAGGAGGGTGTTAGGTAGGTAATGGGCAGTCTGTAAAAGAGAAAGAAGCATAGATAGATGTCTTGACCCTATCTTTTGAACTCACTCAGTGTCTGTACTAATTATGTAGAACAAAGATGTTGTGTAGGGGTATTAGGACTACATGCCACACTGCAAGAACACTTTACCTCTCTCTTTGATAGTCAGGAAAATCATCTCAGCTTCCAAGAAACATCCTGTTATCATGCTAGAGAAAGACACCAGAACATTTCTATCCTCTGTTTTACTAGAATGTTCCTTCTTCTGTCTTCTCTCCCAGGCTCTTCTTTTTAATTTGGTGCTTAAAGGGATGGTGTTAGCGTTTGTCTCCTAATGCTATTGGTTTTCTGGCAAGCTATTTCTTTTTAAATATAATTTTTCCTCTCAGAAGTTGAGATTTAAAAACATCTACAGAAGCTGGTCTGTAGCAGAGGCATGGAACAGTATCAGTAAACGGCAGCCTGAGCTTTGCCAAAGCTCCAGGCTGAAATACATTAAAACTGGCAAAGAGGGCAGGTGACAGTTTGGAATCTCAGACTGTACTTCTCCTCTGCTACACAACCATCCCAAACTTCTGACAGTAAAAACAGTTCAGACAACACAGAGATTACGGCTCAGACCTTGAGAATGCAGCCAAACTTCTCATGAACTCTGTCATTATTTCGTTATTTTCCCTGTATGGGAGTTTTGCCTGCTTTTATGTCTGTGCATCTCTTGTGTACCTGGTTCCTGAAAAGGCTAGAAGATGGAATTAACCCCCCCCTTCCAGAACTGAAGTTACAGATGATATGAGCCACGAGGTGAGTACCAGGAATAGAATTCGTGTTCTCTGGAAGAACAGCTAGTGTTCTTAACCAATGACGCATCCCCCTGCCCCAGGATCCTAGTACACATTTGTAAAACATCTCCAAAGCTCATAATTTTACAAGCGTGGAACGTCATCTTAGCCCATGATGGTTCATAGTCTTGTTGAAATCACTGTTTAAAACATTTTACTTTTCCTTGATTGCTAGTACCTATGTCAGGCTGATATTTTATAATTAAAAAGAAAGACCATATCCTACTCATCATATAGGTAGTAATTTTCAACACTTCTCAAATTTTCAGGACAAAAAAATAGGTTAGTTAAATGGTTAATAGGACTATGTGATTGTGTGTGAAATCACAAGTTAAGAATATGCTCTTGAGCTGGACATGGTGGCATATGCCTGTAATCCCAGCACTCAGAGAGGCAGAGGCAGCGGCTCAGTGCTTAAGAGTACTGGCTGTTCTTCCAGTGGACCAGGGTTCAATTCCACCATCTACATAGTAGCTCTCAACCTTCTATACTTCAATTTCAGAAGATCTGATGCCCTTTTCTAGCCACTGAGGGAGCCAGGCACATAGGTGGTGAACAGACATCCATACATATAAAATAAAAGAAAAATAGAAACATCTATACTCTTACTATTTTATAATAAGTATTACACATCTACTTTCTTTTTCATTTGTTTTGAAGCAGTCTCTCTGTCTTTAGGTCAGGCTGCCCTAGAACTAACAGCAATCTTTTTGCCTATTTGTTTATTTAGTTATTGGCTCATTATGTTTAACAGTGTTTTGCTATGCAGCTATGTAGCCCAGGCTGACTTCCAGATTGGGTGATCTCCTGCCTCAACCTCTTAAGTCCTGGGTTTATAAATATAAACCATCAAGGCTTGATTCTTTTAATGCTGTTTTGTTGTTAAGATGAACCATATTTTGAGTCAGTATAAGCCTTTCATTTGCCTCAGGGTAGTCCAAACTTCAGTAAGAAAATGAGGACAAAGAGAAGAGGAAAAGAATGACTCATGGATGTCATTTGAACTTCTGAAGCCATCTTTAACCACCCAGTGCTCTTCCAAGATCTCCAGGGTCTGCTCGTGCTCCCTGGCCTTAAAGGACATTGTGTTCATTTTTACTCCTCAAAATCAGCTCCCACTAATCCTGCATTTTCTGCCTCCAGTGATATTATCTGATATGGGAATAAGTAGAAATAGAGGAATGATTTGTTTCTAAATAAATGAATAGATAACAACTGGACTTCATTACTCTTTGTGTTCTCTGGTTGAGTAGGCTTACCTCAAACAACACATAACAAATTTATTCTGCCATAACAATTCAAGTCATTTTCTGATCACCTGTTTTTTTAATTTTATTTTTTGGGATATTGATCAGTACCTGCCTAGCATGCACAGGCCTTAGGTTCCATGGATAGCACTGGAAAAAAATTACTATAAATAAATATAAATCAATCAATTAACTGGATATATGCGGGAAAAGAGAAAATAGGAACTTCAAGCTAACTACAAAAAAGCTTCTTTCTTTCTTTCTTTCTTTCTTTCTTTCTTTCTTTCCTTCTTTCCTTCTTTCTTGTTTTTTGAGACAGGGTTTCTTTGTGTAGCCTTGGCTGTCCTGGACTCCCTTTGGAGACCAGGCTGGACTCCATCTCCCAGAGATCCTCCTGCCTCTGCCTCCCTGAGCAGGCATGCACCATTACACTCAGCTAAGAAAAAGTTTCTTAAGTTCTGTATTTGATTTTGTTTTTAGAGTCCCTCACTCTGTAGCCCAGGCTGGCTGGGCCCTTATGGCAGTCTACCTTCCTTTAGCCTCTCATGTGCTAGAATTACAGGACTGAGCCACCATACTCATACTAAGGTTATTTTTTCTTATGATTGTGTGTGTGTCTGTATGAGTGTTTGAATGCATGTGTGTGTGAACGTGTGTATGAGCGAATATATGTGTGTGTCTGTATGAGTGTTTGAATGCATGTGTGTGCTTGTGTGTGTATGTATGTGAGAACGTGTGTATGAGATAATGTATGTGTGTGTCTGTATGAGTGTTTGAGTGTATGTGCTCATGTTTTGTGTATGTGTTTGTATGCATTTTTGAGTGTGTGTGTATGTGCTCGTGCCTGTGTGTGTATTTATATGAGTGTTTGAGTGTGTATGTTTGTACTCAGGCATGCCAAGGAATGCTTATGGAAACCACAGAACAACTTTATAGAATCAATTTTCTCCTTCCACTTTACATGTGCTATAGGAATTGAACCCAGACTACAAGTCTTTCCAGGCAAGCACTTTGCTGGAGGAGCCATCTCTCTGCACGCACAACATGGTGAAAGGATTTCTCTTAATGCAGTGACTTGGATGACACAAGCGGCCTGTGTCAGCCTGCTTACTGCTTTGTCACACACAGAATGAGATGCAGCAGAACTGGAAGCGTCATCCTAATGATGTCTAGACCACTTATTGAAATGCTTGGAGAGCTCCAGCTTCCCAGGGAGGAAGTGTGACAGGTGTTAACATTTAGCCTTTAGCCACTAGAGTGCAACACACCTCACCAAATGCTCTTCCTAGCAGCTTCTTGACTGTTTTCTGCATGACTTCATGTCTAAACTTGTACATGAGAACACACTGCCTGTCAATTTTCTAATTCACCATCTACAGTCAGACCCCGTTGCAGCTCTCCTTTCCCATATTTCACTTACTAGGGTCCCTCTGTATCTGTATAATTTCCAGTAACTCCAGGGTGGTTTGAAAGAAAAGCAAACGTTTCTCCTGGTTCTTTTCCTTCCTAGATTTAAGGTAGCGCGAGGTAAAAAGTAAGCACAACGTGGGAGGAGCTCGTTGGTGGCTTTCTGCAGGGATTATAAGTTGTCTACACAGAAACCTGATATGTGCCCAAGAAACAGAGGACTCATTGTTAACATCGTCGTAATAACAAAAACATTGTCTGGACCGGTGGCATGTCCTGGTCCTGTGCTGTACGTTATTTCAGTGACCACAATCCTATGAAGTTGGCACTGCCACAATTCCCTCTTACTGACGGAGACACTATGTCTTGGGGACAGCAAGCGGCTTACCCAAGGTCACCTACTAGGGTGGCAAGAGTCCATCTCTATCCCACATGGACGTCTTTGGCTGGAAAGAATCTTACTTAAAAACAGTTCCAAAGCCATTCACCGACACATACCCAAACAGTGAATCGAATAGATGTGTTTACTTTTGTTCCTTCTTTAATACCTAAAACAATGAAAGTAATGTTAACTAGAGCCCTTATGTTCCCTGGAATTAAGAGTGGATGAACCATCACTGACTTCGAAGGAGAGAAAAAAAGAGATCCAGGGGTGTACAGAGGGTCAGGCGAACACTAACACTAATTTGAACAGGGGAAACCCTGATTGCTGGGTACTTCCCAGTGCAGAGGAAGGAGGTAGGGCTAAAACCAAGAGGGGTAGCAGACAGCTTGGAGAAGCAGCCCTATTCCCCATGCCTCGCAGCTAGCCCCCCCGCCCTTCTCTACCACTCGAAGAGACAGCAAGCTCACAATCATGGAGCTGCTCAGCCAGAAGAGCTTCAGGCCCAGAAACACTTGGCACAGCAATGGAGAGATGTAACTCAGTTGGGAGAATGCTTGCCTGCAGTGCACAAAGTCTTGGGTTTGATAGCTATCCAGCACCACATAAACTGGGCATGGTGGCACATGTCTGAAATCACAGTACTGGGAGGTGAACTCAAAATAATCGGAAGCTCACAATATCAGCTATACAGGAACTTCAGGTTTAGCCTCTGCCATTAGAGATTCTGCCCCACAAAGAGGAGCAGAAGAAAAAAAGAAAAACAAAACAAATGTATGTGCATTTAATTTTCCTGCCAAAAGATGAAAGCAAGCCCCTTTCCATTGATTAGCTAAATTGTCTGTCAAGCCCCTCCCCTGCCTTTCAAGCCCCGACCCTGCCTTTTCTAGCGTGCATAGTACCAGTTTACAAATTCCAGTGAAGCGTATAGTTGCAGTTAGGATTTTGGTGCCAAAAGTCGTGAAACGGTTATGGATAGCTATGAACATGAACTTTAGTTTAAATAAACACAGACATAAAGGAACTTTAAGGAACAGAGTTAATACAGGGAAAAGGGGAAAGAAATGACCATCAGCACAATAGCCCTTCTTTTTAACAAAAATAAAAATTCCAGTGATGGTCATCTGTAATGAGATAAAAAGAATATAAGAAACAGAATGAGAAGGAAGATTTGTGAATTAAAAACATGAAAAAATGGCTTGAACTCAGCACGAGGACTGGAAGACAGGAGCAAAGCACGCCACAGGAAGCACTCCAAAAATCAGAAACATGCAACAATCAAAGAGCAGGTGGAATGAGTTGGAGAGTAAGGGTGTTTGCCACAAGGCTTCCTACCTATCTTTAATCCCCAGGACCCTACAATAGAAGGAGAAAACAGACTCCAACAAGCTGTCCTCTGAGTATCACATGTACACCACAGCTCAGGAGCATCCACACACATCCATACACACACACAAGTAAGTAAAACATAGAGTCAAAAATTAAACAGAGAGAAAGAAAGAGGGGGAGGAGAGAGAGAAGGAGGGGAATGAAGTAAAGAGAAGGAGATAGAGGGAGAAAGAATGAGAGAGAGAGAAAGAGAGAGAGACTGGGAACATATGACTAGGAATTGGCTTCAGGATCTGCCTCTTTGGCCTTTTTCACGTGGGTTCTCAGGATGGAGCTCAGATCCTTGGGCTTTCATGGCAAGTGTATTACTGACTAAGCAATTTCTTCAGCTCCATTTATGAGGCTTTTGTTTGTTTGTGTTTTGAAGCAGGGTTTCTTTGTGTGGTCTTGAGTGTCCTGGAACTTGCTCTGTAGATCATTCATCTCTGATTCATAGAGATTCACCTGCCTCTGTCTCTGAGTGCTGAGATTAAAGACTTGCATCACCACCACCTGGCCATTTACGAGTTTTAACATTGCCTTATTATAAGTTTCAAACAGAGATATTAGAAAAAAAATATTTAATGAGAAGATCCCTGGTGACACAAGACTGACTTTGAGGCAGGAGAGTAAATTACTGGAGGCCTCTCTGGGCTACAGAATCAGTTCAAGTCCAAGCTGGTCAAGCTGCTCTGAAACTAAAAAAATGAAAATGAGGCTGGGCCTGGTGGTACATGCCTATAATCCCAGCACTTGGGAGGGAAAGGCAGGCATATCTCTGTGAGTTCAAGGCCAGCTAGTCTACAAAGTGAGTCCAAGACAGCCAAGGCTACACAGAGAAACCCTGTCTCAGAAAACTAAAAGAGAAGTAGAAAACGGTTGGGGATGTGCAGCAGGCCAGAGCATGTTGGAGGGCCTGGATCCAGACCCCACTGCAGATAGAAGACAAAAAGAGATCACATGCTTGCAGGAAGAAAAGAGAAAAATTTCTCATAAGCAAAGAGCAAAAGCCAGATGGGTTTGACCCATTACTATACTGCGGTAGTAACAATAGGAAGCAGAATCAGAAGGAAATACCCCCAACATTTTTAGAGGAAAAACCCAGCTAAGCTGTCAATTGAGAGACAGAGACAGACAGACAGACAGAGATATTTTTCAGATGAGTTAGAGTGGAAAGTCAATGGGCTCTGCACCTTTTCTTTAAAAGCTAAAGGCATGCTTTTTAGCAAACAAGAGAATAAAATCTAATTACATTACGGAATGGCATCTGGGAATCAGAACAGGAAAAAGCAAGCTGGAGTCCCAAGATAATGATCAGGGAAATTCCCAGGGGAATGCTAGACAACCCTGTGAGCATTTCCTACATTCAAGGGACAGCACTTTTACAACAGGAAAATGTCATGAAGAAAATGATGTTTAAAAGATGCTGGAGAATGGTTCTGTGGTCCCAGGGAAACAAAGACAGAGACAGTTCAGTGTGGGAAAAGCAAGTCATGCCAAGATTGGACAAACAAGACTTGGTTAATAAATGAGTACCATACCCTAACGTCTCAGTCACTAACACTGGATCAATTATATTTGCATAAAGTCTCCAAAGTCAAGTTTCCATAATTTATGTCATTCTGTGCCTTATCATATCAGTGAGAGAAATGCTGCTGTTATATTAGTGACAATGAGTTTCTGGGTGTGGGAGTGATAAAAATGTCTACACATCAGGACAAAGTGTCTGGTGGCAGTGACTGGGTCTATCAGAAATTGAGCACTTTTTTTGTCAGGAGGTGAGTGTTTAGCTCAAGGTGGGGGCTCCTTGCTTGCCACTGTACATGATGGCTTTCCAATTTTTGTAAGCACCAAAGATGCTGTGCTCAGGCTTTAAACAGTGTCCAGAAGTATACGCAAGGTCAGAAGAACTCAGAAACATACACGCTTCATTCCCCAGCGTGAGAAATGTTGACACTTGTAAAGTCTATATGAACATAGCCCATGGGAGAGCTTTGACACCAGGAGGGAAAATGATCTTGTTGCCCTGGTGTTGCTAGTTGATAAATTTCTTATAGCCAAATGGAATTTGGTTAGCAAAAGATGTGAGGTTATTTTACTCTGATTCTAGAACATGTGGAGTAATTTAGCCTGACAAAGGCATGGCATAAAGATGGACTCAAAACTATATCCATCACAGGCATTCAAAGTGTGAGAGCAACCTTTGATGACTTTTTAGGAAGTGGCACAGAACTTGGGATAATCTGGAGCCCTCTTAGTGTTAGCCCTCATCTCTGCCTTGCAAGATGGCCTCTTCAGGACAACCTAGCCTGTCAGATGTCTGTATGTCTTCTTGGCTTTCATGGAAATTTCACATCCCTTCTGTCCACCCAAATCCAGCTCTACGAGTCTGGGGGTTGAGCGGGATCTGGATGCAGATCTAGGTATTTGGTGACCTGAGTTTCCTCCCATTTAAGACAGTCTCACACTAGAATAGTCTCAGAATCACAAGCAAGAATACACCGCTTGCTCTCAGTGCAGCACCAGGCAGAACTCCAGGGTCAATCCAGCTGCTGTTCACAGCTGCTCTCCCTAAAAGGACTTGGAATTTAGACAAAGGTTGAATGGGCATTTCATTCCACTTTACTTTCAATTGTTATTGGAATTCAATCGTGACATAATCAGTCACTATCACAGCAAGAGTGTAAAATAGTATGCCATCCTGGAGAGCAGCTTTAGGTCACACAGGCTGAGTAAATGCAAATCTGCCCTCCCCCACCCCACAGCTGATGCCACAATGACATGGAGTTGTGGCCCTAACACATCTCTCCCACTTTTTGGTGAAATAACTATTTCTCTTTAGTAAGTCAACTATTTAGCATCATAAAATCTTTGGCTGATCTGGAACTTGCTATGTGGTCTAGGCTGGCCTTAAAACCTTAGCAATCCTCCTGCCTCAGACTCTTGAACACTACAATTATATGTATGTATTACCACACCCATCCAGAAAGTCTTGATGATGACAATAACCAAGCAAAATCCTACTGTCAAAGACAGAATGATCAGATCAAATAGGAAGTAAAAGCTCTTGCTATTATTCTAGAATGTTCTATCACAAATACTTCTCTTTATTTGTAAAATTGTTTTGTGATAGAATAAAAATACGGGTGAAATAAAAATGTGACTATTTCATGCTTCACTTAGAGATTACTTATTTAACCAAAATAGAGCAATGGTTATTAAGGAAAGAAGGAGCCAGACATAAAAACACAGCCATTAAAAAAAAAAAAAATTACCCCAAAGGCTAAAACTATTTGAAAATTAAACTACAAACTCCAGTTTAGAAATTGTACAGAACAAAGGCATTATTCATCTTGTACTGCTTTGTAATGAAGGCGCTTTTAATGGCTACAGATATTATTGAGCATAATGGTACATCCCTGAAACCAGATGGCATATAAACTATTCTAACCAAGACAGAAATGAGGGCAAAAACTGTGGTCTTTCTGGAAGCCTTGCACAGCCTTCACATTTAACAGTGCTGGTAGGAAGGCAGCACGTTTGAACTTGTGGGTGAGACACATGAATAAATACCAGGATCGGACCTATTTATAAACTCTTCTGAGCAAAGAGAATACCAGATACAGTAGTTACTCTATCTGGATACTGGGTTAGTCATTCAGTTGTTTTACCAGCATCATATCAGAGGGTTCACAGCCTGAGTCCTTAAGTGCTACCTACTGTGGATGTGCACATTATTACATTTAAATAACAACAGACCGGAAGACCATTGTTAGAGATGTAGCAGAAAGTTTAACAAAGACATTGTTCAGTGCTCTTCAGAGCAATCATGTGGGCTTCAGTTACCATTCTTCAAAGCCCTTTCAGTCCACATGCATCCAGACAGTGGTCAGAAGGCCTGGACCTGACAGCTATCTTCAGGTAGCAAGGCTCAAAGTTCTGATTGCAAATAATTTATAGTTTCCTTCTGAGTAATGAAGCCAATGTGTTCTTAAATTTAAATGGGACCTATCCAACCACCCTGTTTTATGAGATCTAAATATTTCATCAGATAAGTTTAATATGTGTATTATTCTTCAAAACTGAATGAAAGAACATATAATACTTTGCCACATATGGAATAGGTTTAAAAATAAAGGAGTGACATTGACTCCAGTGTTTATCCACAGAGTTCGTGTAATTCTAAGCTCAGTCAAGGAAGGAAACAGTCATTCTCAAGTTTGCTGAGGAAACAAACTGTCTGCTTTTACATATGTCAGAGGAACCAACTAAAACAAGGCCTGCTGTTACTAATGTTCTCACCATTGGATAATATATTGGTCTGAATGAAAAACTTACATGCTCACAGAATAAAAATAAATAAATAATGGCAACCTAGTGTAGTTCAGTCTATAATAGAAATAAGTTCTCATAGTCACAGCTGTAGACATGGAATGACATTCAGTAAATAGGAATTCGGGAGTCATTCATTAGTCAAGAATAATTATCTTAAAATAGCCAAATGTAGGAAATAAACTCACTTAATAAAAGTTCAACCCAGGATCTCACTTGGCTAAAAGAGGTCAGTAATGACAAAATGGATCCCGGGGCTGAAATGTAATGAAATAAATAGGGGTGCAAAAAGAGTGGAAATTATACTGGCTAGGACCCTACTGGTACATCACCAGAGGTAGTCTTAGCCATTCCTGTACTGAAAGTAATCCCAGGATGCTGCCTGGCCTACCCCCCAGGTGCAGCCCTCATCCCTATGAATTTTCCCTTACTGTTCTTCATTCTGTTGCATCCTCTGGAGCCCTTTCCTAGATCATTTTACTGTCTTTGGAATGTCTTGACTCTTTTTAATCAGCTTTGTCTCCATTAAAACCTGGCTTTCCCCAGGGATGCTCTTAGCCCTTATGGTCCCCCAAGCAGGCGGTTCCTGCCTGTACTGTACTTCCCACAGCCATTCTTAGAAGGATTTGCTATCATCACTCAATGTCTGCTTCCCCTGTGACGTTCCTGTGCTCCACCTATAATCACTCTCTTTCCTGCTGTCACCAACAGCCTTAGCCATTTCCTCACTTTTCTCAATGACTTTGCTTTTTAGCCTTGGGCTTGTGCCATCGCCCTTGGCCACCATCCATGCCAGTGTTCCCTCTAGTATCTTGATCGGCTGGACTATTTCCCCTACACCCGTGACCTTCATTTCCACCTGAACTACCCATTCAAACTGATGTGTCTTCAGTTCTCATACCACTCATCAGGTGCCTGTCTGTGGACTGTGACTAGTCCCCTCTTTAGTCATCACTGGTACTCCGGTTTCTAACCTCATCCTGGCTTCAGGCTTACTTGCTCCTTATATAACATTTGCTATCTTGTAATCTCAGTCTCTTCTATTTGGGAGACTTTCCCCCTTTATCTTTAGATCTTCTTTGACTCTGTGCACTGCATGTATAGATACTCTTTAAGGATATTCCAATTCAGTACAACAGCACCCTTACAGTTTCAGGCTTGCCAACTCTACACATGCACTATTTCTACCCTCTAAATGTTAATGCTGGCTGGTAGAAAGCCTCCAAAGAAGTGAATTTAATCTAATATGGGTCTCTATTACTTTCAAATATGGTCTCATCATTGCTGGGAAATAATTTCCTCATCTGTATTCTTCACCTTTACTCATTATTCCCCATAGCCTAATTTAGTCTCTACAATTCAACAGACTTACTTAATTTTATGTGTCTAAACTTTTGTTTGCATGTGTATAACTAATGCCCAAGGAGGCCAGATCCCCTGGACCTAGAGTGGGAACAAGGGCTCTTAACTTTTAAACCATCTCTTCTGCCCAATTCTTGGCCATATTTCTATATAGCTTTATCTTAACTGTCTCCTAAAAATGGCTTCATCATATTTTCAACTTCATAATTAGCAAGGGAACTCTTACACACATTTATACAAGATGAAATGGTAATGCTGAACATTATTATCCTATGTTCTTTCATGTAAAACATCAAATATTTGAGGTTGAATATATTGTATTCATTGGAAGGTGGTGTTAGAGAACCACTTCTAACATAGATAGGGTGCCCGCTAGTATTTCTGTCTATATAATATACACTGAGTAAGACTTTGAGCTACAAAATAAGGATTCAGACTCATGGAAATGAATCTATACACTGGAGTCAGTCAGAGACCAGCATACCTGAGTGATATAATCCTTGTGCTAAGAATGTGACACAGTACTAGAGCCAGTATTTCAGTGAAAAATAATTAGGAGAAAGACTATATCCAAATGTTATTTCTTAGTTAAAAGTTCATACTTCAGGAAGTTCCTTGATTAGAATTTCCACATCAAGGAGGGGTTGTTTTAAAAGCTATCCAACACTAACACTGTTGACGTAAAATTGTCAGCACAGGGTATTTATGAAGAGGCTATATGTCTAGATGGTCAGCTGGTCTACCTGTGGCCAGCCATCATTTCTGCTTCATTCCTTCCTTATCTTATTGAGTTAGTGTGTATGTGTGATTTTATAAAAACAAATGTGCCCCATTTCTGCCTCTAATGATTATGCCCCATTTCTCTTCTAATGTTATTCTGAAGGTCCCTTTGGTTCTATGCTTTTCATTTTTGCTATTACTAAACTGCTCTTTGACTATTTGATGACAATAAAAATCACTTAGGCAGAAATAGAGGTTGATGCATATTAAATCTTTAAAGTCAAAGGTAAATTCACCTTGTACTCATTGATTTGAGAAGAAAAGGTATTTGGATTGCACTGAGTCAAATTCACAGATTGTTTTATTTTTATTTTTTTAAATAAAATCTGTGTCAAGTTAAAAGGTGTATGTGTGTGTTTACCAATATCATCGCAGCAATCACTAAGCTATAGATTACTCAAAGGCAATAGTCTTATTTCTTTCATTTTTGAGTCCAGAATTCCCCAGCATTTTGCAGGTGCTCAAAATATTAAGGAAATGATGTGTTCTGGGTTTAAAGTATATTGGTGTGCATTTAGGCATCTTTTCGCTTGTTGACTGATGATTACAAAGTCTCTGGCTATTTACAACACTTTTCCCTCCACTGATTTGCTTCCCTTCCCTCTCCTTGCCTTCATGTTTTGTTTTGCTTTTGAATCTACAAGGTAAATCTTATGCTAAACAGAATCTGGGAAAGCCTTTTTATTCTATAGTCAAAGAGTGATATAATGAGATCTTGAACCCTAACTAGAAGCGGTTAAAGGGTGGGAAAATGTTCAGCATTTTAAGTTATGCTGCCCAAGCCACACATTGGAGTTTGAGCTTCGGTCCAACATAAACAGGACAGGAAGGGAGTAGCACAGGAGCCGGCAACCCTTCATCAGAGTTTGCAATCTGATGGGGCGTTAACATGTCAAGTGCACACACCTTGAAACAGCAGTTTGACTGTATCCAGGCCAACTAATGCTGCAAATGTTTGCTAGAGACTGGACCTGTCCTACTCTCTTCAGATGGCTCATTTTCTCCCTAGTGTGTTAAACCAAGGCAAATGGAAGCATTGGCGAAAATGAGGAAAGAAGTTACGTAATTGGATGAATTTTTCCACTGTGATTCTAGTATGTGGAATATGTGTTTATGCTTATTTTCTCTCTCTCTTTCTCTCTCTCTTTCTGTGTGTGTGTGTGTGTGTGTGTGTGTGTGTGTGTGTGATGTATGTGTTAGTATGGATGTGTCACATCTGTGTAGTGGCCAGAGAAGTAGGTTGATGGTAGATGGTTTTTCCCTGATTGCTCTCCATATTTATTTTTGAGACAGAGTCTTTGATTAAACCCAAAACTCATTATTTAGCTAAATGTTCTGGCCGATGAGTTTCATGGACCCACTTGGCTCCATTCCCCTCTCCAGTGTTGATGTCACAGGAGGTCCTACCAGGTCTGGCACTTTACATGGGTTCTGGAGATCTGAACTTTGGTTTGCACAGAGGGATTCTACCCACTGAGCCATTTCTCTGTCTCTACTGTTTGAGATAAGGTCTCCTGTACTTAGGTCAATCCCAAGCCAGCCTTGAACTAGCAATGTAAGTGAAGGTGACCTTGAACTTCTGATCCTCCTGCCTCCACCTTCTTAGTGCTGGGATCACAGGCATATATTTTCATGCTCAGTTTTATGCTACTGTTGTGGACAGAATTTGGGGCTTTGTGCATGGCTGCTAAGTACTAGACCAAGCAAATGACAGCTCTAGGTTCTCACATGAGACTTTTCTTGAATTCTTCACATCCATTCAGTTATTAGCAGGTGAAGAGACAAGCAATATCAATTAGAAATGTGTTATAAAGGTCAACAACTCTGGACCTGATGGGGTTTGAAAATAGAAGTCCTGGAAATATTTACAGAAAAATTAAGCAGAACAAATGAGGTGGCTTTAAAAGTAGGAGTTTTTTCTCTTATTCATTGGTTTAATCTTACTTCATTCATTCAAAAATGAACATGTACTACATAAGGCTGAAAACAGACAGTGAAGGTCGCTACCCTCTCAGAGGAACATCAATATACAAAGCCAGTGGCAAGTAAATAACCATTAGAAGTAATTATATGCTGTGTAATAATTAAAGAGGAGTGGCTGGCGGGCTGCTTTATATTGGATGGCTGGGGAAATGGAAAGCATTAAGTTGAGCTATGGTAGGCAAGAAGAGGTCAGCTTTTATCAAATTCCAAGCATAGAACATTCCAGACAAAGGAACAACTTGTACTTCAATGTGTGGGGGACCCATAAGGAGATTCCCAAATATAAAAAGCCTGGTACAGTTAAGTCACTGATAAAGAGTGACGTTAGCCACTATTTCCCTCTGTCTTTCTTTCACACACGCCATCTCTAACACCTGCATAGGCTGCAAGGAGACAATTCTTTATTTTAAACAGTACTGACTATTTGAAGATATAGCTTTATTTTGTCACCCTTAAAATCCTGGCTAACTTGATGGTATAGTCTTCATTCTGTTTCTGAGACAAACACTGTGACCAGAAGCAATTCAAGAGAGGAACAGCTGCTTACAGGTCACAATTCATCACTGAGGGAAGTCAGGGCTGGAACTAAAGCAGAAACATGAAGCAGTACTGATGGAAAAAGCTGCTTGCTGGCTATCTTGGACTAATGCTAGCTAGCCTTCTTCTATATCCAGGATCACTTGCACAGGGAATGGTATCACCCATAGTGGGCTAAGCACTCCTACACCAATTAGCAATCAGATAATCCCTCACAGACATACTAATAGGCCAGTCTAATCTAGGTAATGCCTCTCTCAGATGAATCTAGACTATGTCAAGTTGACAGTTAAAGCCAAATAGGATACTTTCTGTAAAAGGGATATTCCCGTTCCTTTAGACAAGATTTTCCAAAACAGTGGGTTATATAAGGGTGGGTATAGATACAAGGAGAAAGACAGAAGCAAAGGCAGTAAATATAAGTATATAAAAAGACTGGTTTAACCTGAATTCATTTTTTACTTCAACAAGGGAAACAATAATCTATTTTTTTTTTTCCTTTAAAGACTAGAGGAAGAGCAAGTAGGAAGAACAGGAGCAAAAAGAGCTGCTGAGTTAACATGGAAAATTTTTTTTCAACCATTTCATTATAAAAAGGGCATTGACTTTTATGGCCATGTGTGTATTTTTGGCCCTACTCTGGAAAGTAAGAATTTTATCTGCTGACCCACTTGTTTCTGGGTGTAAGTGTCATCCTTCATTAACACCTTATTTAACTTCTTATTTTGCTGGCTGTGTATGTTTAGATTGTACCTCCTGTGCACAAGGAAGAAGAGGAAGACAGAAAAGGAAAGAAATAGATGGGGCTTGAAAACAGCATGTTGTGATTTTTGCATTGTTAAGTTGAATCCAGGAGGTAAACATAGGAGCAAACGCAGTCAAGCTTTTCTTGATGTTCTGCCAACCAGCTACCGAGTTTGCCATTCACAAATTTACTATGGATTCCAGGCAGAACCACAGCTTTGAAGGATGATTTTTCCACCCCAAAATACAGAGAATCCATCATTTTCACTGTGGCTATACATTGCTTTTGAATCTCCAGGCATTGTTTATGGAGTAAAGGCCCAGCAATTGACTTATCTGGTGTGAAGATAGAATGAAACAAATAGTAAGTTGGGATTATTGTCCTTTCTTCCTGTTTGCCTCTGAAAAGATACGATTGAAGCAAATTATGTCATCACTTTGAAACCTGTTCTTAGGCAGCTCAAGCTTTTAATAGCTACCTCCTCCTCCTCTTCCTCCTCCTTGTTTTAGACAAGACCCCATCATACACACAAGCACAGCAATACGACTGAAAGCTGAAGAGATGCTGAAATGCCTGAGATAAGAAGAGCTGTAAATGCCGGTTAACAGCTCCTCCTGTTTACTCTCCTGTGATTTATACCCAATTTATGATGGCTATTAGAGAAGAAACACTTCACCGGATCAAGAGCACAGTCAAGACCTACTCATTAAACACATCTGTGCTTCCCCAGAGACGTGGTCCCTGTTTCAGTAAAGGCAGACAAGTGCATAATTAAAATGCAAACATGAAACAAGTCAGTAGTAGCAATTAATTTTATGGCTGGTGGTATAAGAATGTAAATCTCCTTTATGGATGCCTTTTCTTTCTAAAGCTCATTTCATCTTCTCAGTGATAACGCAGCTCTTTCAGAGTGCTATACATAAACCTGGTCAGTAGCTCTACCTACCACCTTAAACCTAGGAGCCAGAACAAGGCAAAAATGAGGTACTGGGTAGCAATGGGCAGACTGCTGCAGTCAACCAGAAGCCTGGCAGAAGTTTCATTTTATAAAACCGCCTCCCCACGTGTTATGGTGTTCTTTGAATTGGTTTGCGTTTGGCTGAGATCATGAAATCCTTTGGCAAACAATAAAGCGATGCATAAATGTAAGGCGTCGAGCTTCTAATCAGTTCTCACATTGCTAACAGGTGAGCTGATCACAGATTGAAGAACCTAAGTATTTACTACTAAGGAAACAAAGAGCCCCGGTGTGAAAAGCCTTTCTATTCCAAGTCAAAACCAACAAACAGCATAGCAAATCCAGAGGCTTTCCTGGCTGGAGCAGTTTCGTTCTCATGGAAATGTGGACCACTAGAGAATGGATACATAGCCACTGACCCACATCAAGGAACAATTAAGAGATGTCCTGCTATGATAGAGAAGCTTTGAGTTCTACTCCTGTCTCTCTCTCTCTGACTTTGTAATGGTGCCACTCATGACAATGCTTGCCCTATAGTCCCAGTGGAAACAGCTCACACAAGACTGATCATCCTGAGAAAATAATATAAGTCAAATGTGAATGGGGGAGATGTGCTGTTCCATGGACCTCCAAAGGCAAGGAGGCTGCATTGTGATGGACGCTCCTCCACCCGACAAGCCTGTCTTTATTTTCCCTTTCCTAAATAGGATTTGCCACCGGGTTTCCACTCTTTCTATTTTCCTCCTTCTGTTCACATATGTGCTTTTACAAATTCCTCCAGATGAAAACTCTGCCCTTGGTTTAATAGAGGACTCCCAAGAGTTCCGCTCTCCGTCCTGCCTGGAGAGCAGTTACATCCTGCCACAGATGGAAGGCAGTGCCCCCCACATACTTTCACAGCTGTGACCAGTTACAGCTTCTAGCAGAGGGCATATTTAAGCATGCTTCAGAGTTACCGTCTTTATTTTCAATATCCTTTGTATTTTTGAAGGACCTCACTTGGCAGCCCGGTCACTGCAGCCAAGGACAACTCGTCTGCAGAAGGGGTTGTGTGACACACAGTCCAGTTGAGGAGAAAGTGTTTTCTTCTAACCAGAGAGGAAATTGCACAGGAATATGGAAAGTATTATAAAACCATGTACAAATACTCACAGTTTGGGTTTGGCAAGGAGAGGTGGTGGTTCCTTAGTGGGCGAAAGCAGGGCAGCTGGTTTTAGAGGAGATTTATCGCCATAAGCTTTGCCATTAATCAGCCCGTTAACTCCATGGCTGGGATGAACTCCATTGGTCTCCCTCTCGGCAGAGTTGAATTGCATTTGAAGAGCTGCCATGCTTAGTCCTAAGTCAGCGCTGTTCACCTGCTGGATTTCAGATGGTTTCTGGGATGCCATCTCACAGGAACCTGTTTCCAAGATCGCGGGAGGAGGTGGAAAGTGTTGTAAGTGATCGTTGCTGAGTTCTCCCATTGAGTCATAGCTACAGTTCTCCGTGTTGGCTAAGAAAAGGAGAAAGAGAGGAAAAACAGTAAGATGCTACCCATTCAACGAATGGTTTTCACGCTCAAAAACCCAGTAGGAATCCCTCGTGTGTTGCTAGGGAGGAAGTGCCAGGTTGCTGCCGTGTGAGTCAGGAGCCTGGCCAGCGCCATGGCCTTCTTTTGAATGGCTCATTCCCCAACTGAGCTCACCTACAGAAAAACTACCTACTGGTTCATTAACAAAGTGGATTCAAAGCTTAAGATAAGGCGTCATCAAACATGACATTGCGAACAGTATCAATCTAAATGCTTTATCCTCACACTCTCAGACCAAGAATCCCATCGGAATCCTACCCATTCTCACCAACAGCACTCAAGTTCAGACGGGTTGGTGTGGCCTTTCCTTTTGCAGCTAGGGATGAGCAAGTTCTAGGTCCAAGTGAAATTCTTGTGAGTGCATAGGAAAATTTCATGTCAGATTAGGAAATAAGGTTGTTTCAAATATAACTTAGTAGAAAACAAAGTTTAAAATGTTACTGTCAATAGACTGAAAGTATTGTGTGGTCATACCCTTCCTGAATCATTCACCTTTCTCACAGCCAAGCAGACCTGGAATGTACCAAGAAATGCTTATTAAGGTACATAGAAAACCAAATATTTTATTGTCTTTGGCATATAGTAGATCAAAATGAGAAATATCACATTACCAGGTTTTGCCACTCAAACTGACAGAGTCTAGTTATGGTTTGGGGACTGCTGTGATCACGTAATAGGACACCCTTCAAGCCAACTATACTAGAATGCTGGGACACTGCCTGTTACATGATTCCATCTACAGCACTGTAGTTTCCAGTCAGCGCTTACAGCGTTCATTCATGTCAACCATTTCCCAGTAAGGCAAACCCTTCCCTACTTATCTTAATGAACATAAAAAAAGCATGTACAAGTTCCAGGCTTGTTTTGTTTGTGCCTCTGCTGCCACCTAGCCCCCAAGTTCTTGCTTGTCTAGAAATCCAGGCAATCCTAAAACTACTCACTTCCTGATGACCTACTGTGTGTTTTAGTGTGTGCTAGGTTTGTTCAAAATGGTCAGTTTAAAATCTCAGTCAGACCAGATTGAAAGACGAGGCAGCTACTACAAGCTGTCACCCAAAAAATACAAGTAAAAGTACAGATCTATTTATTTCTTCTTACTGTTTTTTCCCCTAGTATTTTTGAGTTCCTGTGTCTGTGTATTTTTGTACACTGGTTTAAATTGTGTAGTATTTTCATATCAGAGTTGTTTACTCACATTAATAAATACTGAGATGGAATTTGATTTTTTTAATTTATCCTTTTTCAAATATTTATTTATTTTTATGTGCATTGATTTTTTTTTTTTTTTTTTTTTTTTTTTGCCTGCAAATGTCTCTGAGGGTGCTAGATCCTCTGGAATTGGAGTGATAGACAGTTGTGAGCTGCCATGTGGGAATTTGATTTCTAATATCTTCACAGTACCTACATTTTACTTCCTTGCATCCCTTTCTCAGAAGTTTCAATCCTGGTTTACATAGTGACACATCTGGACAGGTTTCTGCGGGTCCTATGCACTGCTGAGGACCACAATTGCACCTCTGATTTAGAGGTGACATGCTGAGGTGAGGGATCCTGGCTTAGCATGAAGATTTCCAGCTCCACTGTTTCTGAGACTGTGATTGCACGATTAAAAAAAAAAAATTTTTTTTAAAGGCCGCATGAGAGACTGAGTGCTAGTCACCTTGTTTGTCATCTCCGCCTCCACTGCTCAGGCCTACCACAAAGCCTTTTGTATAAGAGGAGATCCCAGATTGTTAGGGTAGCTCTGGGAACCTTCCTAAGGGATGGGGCCTGTTCCTAGGACAGTTGATGGCTGTCTTGGGGAAATGCTCAAGAACTAGGGAGGAGGACCTAGTTGTCTTTGATTCCCACATACCGGAGGTGACAGTAAGCCGGGCAGTGCTGGTCACAGATCCATAGTCGTTCCTGGCTGAGCAGGTGAAGATGCCTGCATCTTCAGGAAATGTCTCTGCAATGACGAGGGTGCAGATCTCCTCTGGGGGCAAAGAGATCAAGACAAGCTGTTAGAGGGAAACTGAGAGGTGACATGAGGTCAGCCCCACATCCCCCCCTTCCTCCAGAGCCAGTTCTCCAGGCTTGTATGGGAATGCTTCCTCCCTCAATTTAACCATCACTAACAAAGAAGGGTAAGTTTGTCTCAAAACATGTTATATCTTTCAAACACTGGGGGGAAAGTATTAATTATGGTCAAAGTGTTACCTCACAAAAGTTCTTTTTGTTTCATCAAATAATATTTTTAATATAAAAATAAAAGCAGTAAGTACAAAGACAAACAAATTGAAGCATAAAATGAAAAGTGCAATTTCTTTTTATAATCTGATTCCCTCTATATCCAGTGCCCCTTAATATATCTCCAGAAATAAGCACAAATAATTTATTGTATTTAATTCTATGGAATGACCACTAGTATTTTTAAAACACATATAAATATTACCAAAGTACATAGTTTAAGGTACCATTACTGGGTTGAATATGCATTTATTTATTTTTTCACACAATCAAGTAACAAGGTCTATGGGTCTCTTTGAGCATGATAGCAATTCCTGCACTTTATTCCATCCCTGTACATCATCCCCTCCCCTTCCTGATGATGCTGATGTTTGGCTAACAGACTGGAAATTTCCCTTAAAGATGGAAGTGCACTATTCTTTGATATCAAAGTGCTCTGTGGAGAGATCTGGGTATCACTCTAATTATAAGCTGTTGAGACTAGCAATATAGCAATACCACATAGATAAAGGTGCTTAAATTTCCAAGCTATGCGAAATCACACAACTTTTTTTTTCTTTTTGCATGGTATTCATTTCAATGTCTGTCTTCGTTAGGGTTTCTATTGCTGCAACAGAACACCATGACCAAAAAATAAGTTTTGGAGGAAAGCGTTTTTTTTTTTTTCAGCTTACACTTCCACATTGTGGTTCATCACCAAAGGAAGTCTGGATAGAAACTCAAGCAGGATAGAAACCTGAAGGCAGGAACTGATGCAGAGACCACGGAGGGGTGCTGCTTACTGGCTTGCTTGCTTGCTCTGGCTTTTTCAGCCTGCTTTCTTGTAGAACTCAGGAACACCAGCCCAAGGATAGTGCCACCCACCATGGGCTGGGCCCTCCTCCATTGATAACTAATTGAGAACATGCCTAACAGCTGCATCTCATGGAGGTATATCCTCAACTGAGGCTCCTTCCTCTCTGACGACTCTAGCCTATTCCAAGTTGACACAAAACCAGCCAGCACAATATCAAAATGGCATGTGCCAAACTAGATTCATTGTACAACTCAAACTGAACCAATGGCAGAGCTTAATTAAAATAAAGCACAGGACTGACATCATTTGGTTAAATGTAAAGAGAATTGACAAGACAAACATTGCAAGTTTCCACTTAAGAGGTATCTAAACAAATCAGATTCTTCCAGCAGAAGCTGAGAAGTGGTGGCTACAGGATGCAGCCAGGACTTGGGATGCAGTTGCAAACATGCCAGTGAGAAAGTTCTGGAAGGATCTGAATCCCAGTGCTGAATGAAAATAGCACACTGTGAGCTTAAAACTCAAGAAAACATATTTCCTGTCAAAACCTTTTTCTGTTTGCTCCAGCAAAGAAGATTTAAAAAGCAGAGTAATGAATGTCTCTTACTTATCTATTTAAATACCAAGTTAGGCAAACATTTGAGAGGCCCCCAAAACGTAAAGAAAATTGTGTAACGAAGATGTTGCTTCATAGGATTTTGAGGAATAAAAACAAATGAGCTGTAGTTCCAGCAGGAGGGAAGAAGATAGACTAAAGGCACCAACAGCCTGACTAATGAAAGGTTATCTCAAGAAAGATTTCTGAGAAAGCCTGGAACCTCTTCCCACACACAGAGCCAAGCCTTTCAGAATCCTCCCGTCTACTTGCTAAGTGTGTTAAGGAGTGTGCTGCTTAATATGCTATTGCTGCAGGTGTGAGATAATTATTCAGGGTTTCTAACCTCAAGTTATCTGTAGTTTTGAGGAAGTAGGATATGTCTGCATGGAAGGAAGAACTCGAATTTGAAATTCTCCATGTGGATTCCAAATCCAGAGTTTACAGGCCTAATGCCCATGTGCTCACATGTCAAGAAGGTGTGCCTAGGCTTCCTTCTCTGTTTTCTTCAGAACTGTGCTGCCTTCAAAGACAGGCCAGTCAGCATGAGAAGTGGGAGGACTTATCAAAAAGCTCCAGTTTGCTAAATGTAAATATTTCTTTAAATAAAAGGTGGAATTAGGAAAGAATTAAACATTTTAGGCAATTTAAAAAAATAGAAGAGAAAAAGAAGCAAATATATTTTGGTGTTTATATTTATTTCAGAGTTCAGGAGGAATTAAAGTACAGGTTGACCTTTTAAATCTGACCAGATATTAGATATTCCATAATTATTGTATAACCATGAAGACAAGGTCTTGTTTATTCTTTTTCCCTATTTTTTCTTAGTAGCTTTAAAAATCTCCCAACTCAATTCCTAATGACAAAACTAAACAGTTTCCTGAATTATCTTCCCTTTTCCCTTTTATTAAGACCTCTGCATATATTTATAAATTATGACTTTATATTTTGGGCACATTTGTGATTTTAGTTCATGGGAGGTGTGGGCAGGAGGAACAGGAATTCAAAGCTAATCTAGAGCTTTGCCAAGTTATCATGGGTTAGATGAGACCTGGTCCCACACACAAAATCAATCAATCCAACAAAAAGGACAAATCTTCCCTGCCACACCAGCAAATGAAAAATATGTTTTGAGAATATAATACGTGTACATGATAAAAATTTTATACAAATACATGGTATAAGAATTAAAAGGTACAAATGAGTGTTTAACTTCTTACCTCTTGAATATTTATGCTGAAAATTTTCATGAGGTTTTAACTTAATTTTTTATTAAAATTTTTATATGAATTACATTATATTTGCTTTGTATCCCAGCTGTAGCCCCCTCTCTCATTCTCTCCCAATCTCACCCTCCCTCCCTCATCTCCTCCCTGCCCCTCTCCAAGTCCACTGATAGGGGAGGTCCTCTTCCCCTTTCATCTGATTCTAGCTTATCAGGTCTTTTACCTTAAATTTAAGACAGACTTAAACACACAAATTTCCATTTATATCTGTACATCCTTATTACTGAGACATATAGGAACACATAATAGACGGATAATTATTTTGATTTATGCAGATCTTTTTCACTTTGTCTTTATGCATGAAAAATACAGTAAACCACATGAGAAATCAATGATAGTTATTTCAATTAGAAGATATTTGAGTTCTTTTGAAATAATGGCCTCACTGGACCTTCCTGAGTTATAAACAATAAAAAATATTGACTATTGAAAAGTTGCAAGGTGAGCCATCTTTTGAAATGATATAAAACACATTTGGGACAAAATAGCATGAACACACAGAATTGTGTTGCAGCAAGCAAGAATGAAGCAACTTTGGTCCATATCTGACTTTTGAGGATGGAAAGTAACCCTGAGATAATCTTTCAAGAGCTCATCAATAAGTAACACAAGTTATATTTTTAAATTTTATGATCCAAATAGTTCTTTAAAAGACACATTTGGGGGGCTGGAGGCATGGCTCAACAGTTAAGAGCATGGACTGCTCTTTCAGAGGACCCAGGAGGTTCGATCCCTAGCACCCACATGGCAGTTGACAACTGTCTGTAGCTCCAAGATCTGACACCCTCACACAGACATACATGCAGGCAAATCACCAATGCACATAGAAATGAAAAAAGAAAAAAAAGACACATTTGGAGACAGGTGTGGTAGTGCACACCTTTAATCTCAGTACTTGAGAGGCAGATCTCTGGGTTCTAGGCCAGCCTAGTCTACAGAGTGATTTCCAGGACAGGCAGAGCTACACAGAGAAACCCACCCTGTCTCAAAAACAAACAAAACAAAAAGACACACTGTTGTGCTTAAAGTTAGCAGTGTTTTTTTCCTCCAGTTGCTGTAGTGTTGACAAAAGCAAAAGGTAAAAGATGCTAAAAAAACAAAACAAAACAAAAAAAACCTAAATTTAGGTTGCATACTAATTCCACAACACAGTTCAAGAATGTGTGTCATTAATACCATGTAGCATGAAATAGGTAGCTGCACAGGACTAGGCAGATGTAAACCCAAGGAGATTCACCTTCCTGCCTCTGAGCCAGAAAAGTTCCCCTATCTCAAGATGTACCATGGGAACTGGGCAAAGCTATGATGTCTAATTTACATATAAGCTACTTTGCAATTTTAAAATTAGTGATTCTACTTACAGAGAAGAAAAATCTACAGGCTAAAAAAAATGAATAGGCCCCAGTCAGCTCTTGATAGATGCTCAAGATCCTTTGTCATTATTTAAATGTGTGTAAATTTAAATTTAAAACTAGAATGTCAGAGCTTCTTGGTAAGGCTGCTGATTTTTTTTTTTTTTTTATGAGCCTGGATGCAGAGGATCCTTTACTCTTGAATTTACTCTTGAATCTTGGCTCTTGTATGGTGGTGTTTCCCAGACCTGTCAGGTGATAACAATCACCTGCAGTGATTGCTAAATTTGCTGACTTCTCAGTCCTCTTCGATCACCTAGAGTGTGACTAAGCAGGTCTGGCATGGAGCCAAAGATTTTTTTTTTTTTAATATGTGTTCCAGATGATTTTTGTCTTGAGAAAAGTTCCAAAGAGTGAATTTTAAACATTTATTAGAATGTACAAGAGATACACTTTATGTCCAATCTGCACATGTTTGTATACAAACTATAAACACACATTCATACAGACACATGTACACACATGTACAAGCAAGAAGACACTCACAGTGGCAAAAATGTCACAGAAAACATTAACCTTAGGCACACTACTATTTATCCATCTACTTTTTGTCTTAACATTTTGATTTTATTTATGTGTGTGAGTGCATAATCACACCACAGCTCACGTGTGGGTTTCAGAGGACAACTCGAAGAAGTAAATTCTCATCCCACACCATGTGGAGTCTGCAAACCAAACTCAGCTTGTCAGTTTTGACAGGAAGAACCTTTACCCATGAAGCCACCTCATGGTCCCTCCCCCTTTATTTTCTCCTTTTTGTATTTTTGAGATCTGGGTTTTCTATGTAGCTCAGACCATAATCTTGCTGCCTCATGTTTGCTCTGGAGTTATAGATGTGTACCATCATACCTGAGTCTGCTAATTTTAAAAAGTGCTAGTGGCAAATGAAGGCTGGGGATGGTAGCTTTGTGGTAGGACCAATTGTCCAACATGGACAAGTATCTGGGTTTAATCCTCAGCACTGAAAAATAAAAGGTGGTTATCATCCACTTTGATGACTCACTTTGAACCACCACTGCAGCAGCAGTCAAAAGGCAAATGCTTCTTGGGGTTGGCAAGATGGCTCAGGGGGTAAGGGTGCCTAGTGCAAAGCCTGGGGACAAGATTTCAATCCTTGTAACCCATCCAGAGGAAAGAGAGAAACAACTCTTCAAGTGTTCTCTGAACTCCCCGAAGGTGTGGCCTCACCTCATTGCCCAAAATAAACTGAAAAATGTGAAAACAAACAAACAAACAAACAAACAAATAAATAAATAAATACTGCTCCATAGCCCTAAGCCTTGTTCCCAGATTATTTAATATACAGCTATCTTGAATGTTTGAGATATAAAGGGAAGGGCTTTAGATCTGGGTTTGAAAAGACACTGACACATTTAAAGGACACAATGATCTGATTAAAAAGCTTCCTAAATAGAAGGAAAATAACAGAATGACAGAAAGCCCATGAGTCTCCTTGTGTGGTTTGACAATACCATGCACACTCTTGGCTTTCCAGTTGAAGTGGGTAGAAAGTATTGCAACAATTCAAGCTAGAGCCTCCACATCCATGTGATTAGTCATTCTGGAAGTGAGGAAAACTGGAAAGGTACAAGGTGCTTGGAGCTTAAAAAAAAGATTTATTTATTTTTATTTTTTTGTGCATTGGTGTTTTTCCTGTAGTAGTATATCTGTGTGAGGATGTCAGATCCCCTGGAACTGGAGTTATAGACAGTCATAAGCTGCCATAAGGTGCTGGGAATGAACCCAGATTTTCTGGAAGAGCAGCGGGATGCATCTTAACAGTAGAACCATCTCTCCAGCCACCTAACTTTTTTTTTTTTTTTTTTTTTTAGTTGAATGCATGTGGCTATGGAATGGATTAAATGTGGATGAAAGCAGAAAGGGGTAAATAAAACCTAGGATGTTTGTGCTCTAAGAAATTTTAGATAGACTGATCCAAAACTCTCATTCGTTCCGGTTCGATCTCAAGAATATGGCTAATTAGTATTGTAGTCCAAATTCTGTGGTAGGAGACTGGCCTGGCACCAGGTGCACTGCCTATTGCTAGAGCACAAAGCCTCTATAGTTGTTTGGTTTTTCTTTCCACATTAATGACATAAAGAGCCTTGTGCAAAGGGAGGCAATGAAAGATTTAAGTCTGGAAACAGTTTCTTAATGCTTAAAATTCTAATTAGCTTTTCCAATATCCTAATAAACCAGTGTTTCTCAAATGGACAAGGAGATAACTGAATGTCCACTAATGAGATACCAGATCCCTTGGATCAGTCATGAGCATATTACAATGTGGATATGCTGTCATTAGAAGGAACGAACAGGCACCCCTTTCCAAGTTGTGGAAAACACCCTCAGGCAATGGCTGTCTCTGAGTTATGGGCTTCCAGCAGCATTGAGCATTCAGGCGTGTGAGTGAGTGTGTGTGTGTGTGTGTGTGTGTGTGTGTGCAGGGAAGGGCACCCATGCATATGCACAGAAGGCAGAAAAGAGCTTCGGGTATCTAGCTCTGTCTCTACCGTCTTCTTCCTTGTTCCCTTGATACAGTTTCTCACTGAACCAGGAGTGAAGTTGGCAGTGACTAAGCTGAAGCTCAGCTTCTGTCTCTGCCCACTAGGTGCTTGGGCTATAGGTGTATGCACAACCACATCCAGCTTTTCATCCGGGCCCTTTGAATTCAAATTCAGGTCCTCATGTTTGTGCAGCAAGTGCTCTTACCCCTTGAGCCACCTCCCAGCATCTTAATGACTTGTAGGGAACGGTGATACTCCTTTCCCATCCCTTCTAAGAGTCTGGGCTTTTCTAAGTTATGCCTTCTTAAAGAAAACAGAAGAGTTTGTTGGTTTTTTGTTTTTTTTTACACAATGGCCTCCTCTCACCTGAATAGCTAACAAGATGAAAACCTTACGATTTCCTGGTGCTTGTGTGATTTGAAAATAAAGTCAAGGCCTGGGATGAGGCAGCAGAAGTCCTGCTCATGCCAGGCTGGTCCCAGGTTTTTGATCTCTTGTCTTCTGAGCATTCAGCTCCTGTCCTTAAGCAGCGGTTTTTGCTGCTGCCTTCCTTGTATCCATAAGATCTATCTTAGCATCCACTTCCCTCCTTTCTTTAAAAACTAGACTTGGTCAGAGTTTCCCCTAACTGTGATTTTGGGGATTGGAGAACTGCTTTCAACTAAAATGAAATCATTTATTGAGTAGTTATTTTATCAGTTTTTGTTGTGTTTTATTTATGGCTTGTGTTCCTAGCACTTAATATATGACAGCCTCCTCAGAATTATTTTTTTTTAATACATGCACAGGTAAATTTAGATGGAAGAAAAAAATATTTTCTTCACAAAAGACTGTCTGCTAAAGACTCATGTTCCTACAAGTTTCTTTGGTAATTCCAATCTGATCAAACAGGACTTATTTTATATAAATTTCCAGAAATGCTATGTAAAATATAAGACACAGACCTGCACATGGTTGTAGCCAACTGAATATCTAGAAAAGTTATGACTTAGAGAACAAAAGTAAACAGACAGCATTGGGATGTTATTTGTGACGTCACAGTGATTTTAATGTTGTGTTAACTCCATGTACTCAAGGTTATTTTCTTTGCTTCCGTTAGAAAGCATCTCCCGCTAGGACTAGAGGCTCATGTTTTGAAGCATGAAAGGAGCATCATGGCTTGCATGGTTTGTATATCATTAAACATGAAGCGAGCCACAAGGAAATGGGATGTGGCAGGTTGTAATGTGGAATTTCCATCTGATTGCAACTTACTTAAATAAAGGCCCCTAAAACATCTGTAAAAGAAATTCTGGTAAGAACTGAAGTCAGAAAATGATTGGTTGTGTCAAATAAAGGGAGTTAAAGGCTTTCTGGTTTGTTCCAAAAACTGTCTCCAATACAAATGGAAAAGTCTAAGGTTATTAATAACTTTAATTGTCATTCATTTTAACTCAATTTTCCTAAATTTGATATCCTAGGGTTGTGATTTGAGGGCATCTAGTAAATTACTAAGCCAGAAATTATTTTAATTGGTAATAAATACTTTTCAAAAATTAACCTCTAAAAATTATTCAATTGCAGCAGACAGCAGGCCCGAATCTCATTATAGTTCCTGGATATATTTACCACTTGGTAACCTACAAACAGACACTAAGTTTGCAGAAACTCATACAACAAAGAAGCAGTAAGGGTGAGATCACTTGGCCCCTGGGTCCTCAGGACACTGTTTCACACATCTCTCCCTTTGCAGCCTTTTACATTTTTATCAGGAGTCCCTAACAGCTTTTGCTTTTTAAACCACATGGTTTGGTAAACACAACTATTACCAAAGAATAAAAAATAAATAAATAAATAAATAAATAGACTCTCGCTAGACTCAATGGGGAAGAAACCCAGCATCTGCAGGTATACACGCAATGCAGGTATCAGCATATTCCAATGATCATCCAAGATGGCCAGTTCTTCCCACATACAGAGAAGGACACGTAACATGTGCAGGGTAGGGCCAGTTAATGAAATGAACTCCTATGCATTTATCAACTTGAAGAAATAAATCATACTGGCATGCTAGAAATGGCTTGCATGTTCTTCTAAAATTTAATCCTCCTCCTTTGGAGATAATATTTACTTTGATGGTCTGTGTACTAGGCATCAAGCACATATAGCTGTTATTTAAAGACTTGTACTGTAAGTCCAACTTCATCACTATTTAAAAAAAAAAAAAAAAGCCCCCAGCTACTATCTTAGGCCATAAACTAATGTCATCTTTCCTGAATTTAAAACCAACAAAAGCACAGCGGCACTTAGCTGGCAACATTTTGAGCCTTGGAAAATGTGACACTCCTCTCATTGGGAGCGGGCTGGTGGGGCTAAGTGTGGACACAACCTGGACACCTAACAGTTACCTCATGCTCCTAAATTCAACAGGGCCAGACCTCAGATCTCAGGACTAGGACAAAACAGACCTCTTCTGTGGGTTAACGTGAGCGTCTTCTGCTGCTACCAGTGTCAGTCCGTGGAAGAGAGTTCAGGACAACCCAACAGGGAAAACCAGCTCTGTCATCCAGCCATTCTGTCATCACAGCAAAAGACAGAAGCAACTGGGGAGTGAAACTGCTGGTGCAGACAGCCTCGGAGGGTTTGTGGTGGGGTTGTCTCCTGCTTCACGCCCTGCAGTCTGCAAGAGGGACTTGCCCTCCTCCGTCACACAGCTGGCTTACCCCTGGAGGATCCCCTTGATCCCTGCTTCCTGTTCTCCACATCTGCATCTTGCTCTTTCTGGTTTAGCTCTCTGGCTGTGGAAGAGAGCATCCTTCTTTGCAGATTGTGGCAGAACATTTTTGAGACCTTGAAAGTCTGGAGATATTTTCACAGGACCTGGACACCTGGGTAGGAGTCCAAGTTTGGATCATTTTGCATTTGAAGCTTTCACTTCATGATCTCTTTGTGTCTAATGTGGCTGCTGAGAAGCCTGAGCCTTTCTGAGTTCCCCGGGGACATGCTCCTTCAGTAGTCTCTTTATCCTGGATATCCTGACCTCCACAGGGACGTGCCCAGCTCTGAACTCATTCCACTTATTGCACAGTTGGTGTGGATTTTCAATCTGGAAGTTAATGGCTTTAAATTTGGTGAATCTGTTTGTGTAAACATGTAGTGTGTGTGTCTGTCTCCGTTTGTGTGTACATGCTCTTGCATATGTCGATTCATGTTGGGGAAAGAGGTGAATGTTAGCTCATCTCCCTTGGTTGCTCTCCCCCTTATTTTTTGAGATATTGACTCTATAGATTTCTGATTGGCTAGATTGGCTAGCCAGCAAAGCCCAGGGATTCACCAAGCTCTGTTGCTCAGCTTTGGGGTTACTTTGGGTTTAAAGACAGGCACTTCCAAGCCCAGCTGCTCTGTGGGTGCTTGGGAATCTGAACTAAAGGCCTCAGGCTTGCATGGAAAGTGCTTTACTGACCACACTTTCTTTGAAGCCTTTTTGAATCCTTTCTTTGACAATGCCTTTCTCTTCTGTCTTTCCTTCCTCCTCCTGGAATCTCAACTATATATTGTGCCTTTCCCTTTCTCTGCTTTTTCTACCTTTCCACCCTGTTCTCTGTTAGATGTGTTTTTATGTGTGTGCGTGTGTGTATGTGTGTGTCTCCTCAATGTTTGTTTCTACTACCATTTCTTTTCTTTTCTTTCTTTTTTCATTTCAAAAACTCTTATTTTCAAAATGTTCTCTACTTTTGTTTAAAATAGCCTTTTGGTTTAAGTTCTCAGGTCACTGACTTTTTCATCTGTTTGAGGACTAACTTTTAAGTGCTTGTTTTATTCTACATCTTCTCTTTGCAAATCTGTTATTGCCATGTTGCTCTGGGGAATTAGTTGCCTCTTCGATGTCTTTTACTCCTGCTTTTCTGAAGTGGTTCTGAGCTGACTAGAAACTTTCCTGGTTTTGTAGTTTAGGTAGAGTCTATGGAGAAGAAACTCCAAAAATCACCCTCAACTTCTTTTTCTTCCTAGGTATTCAGATTGTCCACAGCAGAGTTTTATTTTTAGTCTCTGCCAAAAGAGGCAAAGTTTACAAGTGAACATTCTACAAGGTGAAGAAGGTACATGAAGGGGTTGAAGTCTTCCCTCCCTCCCTTTCTCCATCCCCCTTTCTTTGTCTTCAGCATATATATATATATATATATATATATATATATATATATATATATATACATATGTGTGTGTGTGTGTGTGTGTGTGTGTGTGTGTATGTATGTATGTGGAGGCCAGAGAGCCATGCCTAGCATTGTGATTTAGTAGTTCATCATCTTAATTTTTTTAAAAACACAGAAGTCTCCCACTCAACCTGAATCTGTTTTTCTAGGCTGGCTGGCTAATGAGCCCTGAGGATCCATCTCCATCTTTCTAGATCAGGCTGACAGATGCACCACAATGCCTTCCTTTTAAAATGTGGGCTCTAGGGATCTAAATTTAGGTCTTCAGGGTTGCACAGCACTGTGCTTCACAGCACTTCACTGAATGAGCCATTTCTCAACCTCTTTTCCTTCCTCCCTCCCTCCCTCCCTCCCTCCTTTCCTCCCCTCCTTCCTTTCTTTTGCTCTTATTTCTTTGGAAACATTTACTTCAGGCAACTTGCAATCTATCTGCTCAGCTTGATACATTTTCCTGTCAGTGCACACTCAAAAGTACCTTCAAGGAAGCTTGCTCCTCTCAAGACTACAGTAAACTGCCTTGGGCTCTGAGAACTTATGTCAGTGGTTTTCAACCTTCCTAATGCCGAGACCCTTTAATACAGTCCTTCATGTTGTGGTAACCCCCAACCCTAAAATCATTTCCTTACTACATCATAGCTGTAATTTTGCTACTGTTATGGATCATAATATAAATATCTGATATGCAGGATATCTGATATGCGACCCGCACAGGGATACGACCCACAGGTTGAGATTCACTGCCTTAAGTAGTTGATATTACTACTTTTTAATAGTTATCTAAGCCAACAGATAAGCCTACTAGTTCCACAAATTAGCTTGTTATTCCCACAGAACTTCATAACTTCCATCAGAACACATTAAATACTGTTGCCAAAACATACACGCATTAAATGAAAAATTCATTCCCTTCCGCTCTTAAATAATCACAATTGCATTTTAATAGATGTGAGCATTAGCTAGTGACTATACAACCCCTGTGCAGTCAGCTTGGATACAGCAAAGCTCATTCCCATATATATTTTCAGAAGTACTTTTCTTTTTTTTTGGCATTGATCCATCAAAAACTCGGTTTTACAAAACTGTTGTCACATAGCATTAAAAGGACGTTGCCCCATTGTTTAAAAACGTAAACACTTTTTAGCTAGTTGTTGCAGTCTATCTGTCAGATATCAAGTATCAAGGTGTCCCTGTCAAAAACTCCACGCCTTTGACACAGCCCTGATGGAGAGGTCCCCTGGGTGGTCTGTCATACAGTAAGCGAAACACAAACACGGGTTCCACGTGGGCTAGTTTTGTCAAACACAGCCACTATTCTAACTTAAAACTTAATCTCAACTGTGTACAACCTACTGGCCTCAGAGGAGGCGTCTGCACAGTTGCTGCCTCACAAACTCAGTCCTTAGGACATTCAGCTACTGGAATTTCCCTCACGTTTTGAAGCACACACACGGACAAGGATGTAGGATAGGGTACATTGATAAATAGAGAGTCATACTGAAAAAGAGATAAGTGTTTTTGTTTGTTTGTTTATTTGTTTTGTATTTTTGCTCTGTTTTGTTTGAGACAGGGTTTCTCTTTGTAGCCCTGGCTCTCTTGGAAATCACTCTATAGACCAGGTTGGCCCCAAACTCATAGAGATCAGCTTGCCTCTGCCTCCTGAGTGCCCGTGCTTCTCCTGCAGAGGGCTGGGGTTCAGTTTCTAACACCCAGGTGGCTCACAACAGCCTGTAATTACATCTCCAGGAGGATCTTATGGCCTCTCCTGGACTCACAAGGTACCCACACATGTGTGCACAGACATGTACATAGATACACGTACACATAAATAAATAAATCTTTTAAAAGAAAGTAGGAAACAGTGTATGTGTTTTTCCCAGCCCACGTTTTTTTTTTTTTTTTTTTTTTTTTTTTTTTTTTTTTTTGTGGCTTTCATTTCACATGCCATTAGACCATGAGACAATGCTACTGAAGCAACTCAAGACAGTCTGTGGCTGTTTCCAGACAGCTGAGTAACAGCCCGAGTATTAACATCTGTGAATGAGTCTTCATCCTCTTACCCCACATTAGTCTTTGAAGGATACAATCAGGGTAGAGTTAGAATGTCAAAAAAGGAGACCAGGCAGGTAATATGACAAACCAATGTTGGTCTTAAGTAAGCTGACTAGCTATTAATTCACAAAGCAGTCTGAAAAGATTTGTGACGAAGCTGACTCCTGTCTAGACAGAGAGGGGAGTGCAAAACACATTAGACAGACACAGCGCAGAAGTGACAAGAAAAACCTGTTCCAGTTGCACAAATGCATGGGGAAAGGAATCAACTATTTCTTTCTTTATCTAAATGTGTAATTCTAATGGGCTCATATCTAGATCCTAGGGAATTTCAACCTTATTTTTAGAGCCTTAAAGCATCTTATCCATGAATAATAAGGAGAGTGAAAAGGAAAACTGGATAAGAATGAGGGAGTTGATAGAGAATGCAAAAGGGAGGGAAGGAAGGATGGAGGATAGGGAGAGACAGAGATGAGAGCGATCAGGTACGAAGAGCTATGTGAGAGGAAGGGAAGAGGGTGTCATAAAGTCTGTTTAAATACTGTCCCAGATTTCAAAGGCTATTTATGTTTTAGCATTTGGAAAACATCACTGACTGGGTCCTATAAAAATTATCTCCTGTCTCAGATGTACTGTGGCCATGTGCATTTTTCTCTTTCTACTTAACAGTGATTAAGATACGGATATCAGAGAAGCAGGGCCCTACATTCAGTCTATGTAGATGAGTATACTAGTGGCTGGTTAGAAGTAGTAACCAATCAGGATATTCAAGGGAAGTAAGTAATTTGAATACACACACATAGACACACACACAAACTTTTACACACACAAGCTCCCTTGATATGGAACTTTCATGGTCAAGGCAGGGAAACATTTGGAAATTAGGAAATAAGTCACACTTCGTTTTATTAGGCATGCTCAACTTTTTTTGTTTAAATATGAATGTGTTTTAAAATAGGCTTGTAGTGTATATTCCATACAATTCACATAAGCAGTCACATGAATAGCCACGCTTTTGTTAATTTTTTTATTTGTTTAATAACTATGACCATGGGTCTTATTTAATACTGAATAATAACTGTAAATCTCCCAAGGTAGAATGTATTGATGGTCCATTGCAAAGATGAGAAGAACAACCTAGTAGCTGTGGCAAATATGTTGGTGGCAAAAGTACCAGGGAGAAGGAGAAGCTCGTCTTCTTTTTTAATAGTTCCTGACTACATTTTTTTTTCCTTATATTGACAAATTTTCTTGAAATATTGCTCTGCCAAGGTATACTGTTATTATGGTCAGGATAGGGGATTCTGTTGTCTTAAAATACTTTTAGATATAATTAAAGGGAAGAGGAAAATGAGAAAATTCAGCAAACATGGAGAGGAAAGTCTTATACACATTGCTAGGGTGTGGAGGCCTAGCGGAATGCCTTTTATGCCTTCAACTTTCAGACACGACATGGCTATTTAGCCAACAGGCATTTAAGTGATTTTCACAGGTCTGAAGCGTTCAGAACAACTTTTGTTAAGTAACTCATGATCAGACTTAGGTGTGTTAAAAAGACACAAGCTGTAACCGGAATACTAAGGCTGGCTATGGGTGGAGTGGGGAGGGGAGGGAGGCAGCAGTGGGAGCTGTTTCTGTTAGCCCTCATCATCCAAATTTACTTGTCCTCAGTGTATTCTGAGTGTTTTCTTTTACTTTTTTGATGGTGGTGTGTGTGTGTGTGTGTGTATGTGTGTGTGTTAGTGTATGTGTGTGTGAGTACATGAGTATGCATGTTTGTAGAGGTTGGCACTGGGCATGTTTCCTTGATTGCTCTCCACACTATTTATTTGTTTGTTTGTTTATATTTTAAAAGATTTATTTTATTGTATATGTATCAGTGCTTGGCCTGCATGTAAGTCACCATGTGTGTGGACTGCCCGTGGAGGCAAGGAGAGGGCCTTGTAACCACCAGAACTGAAGTTACAAATGGTTATGAGATACCATGTGGTTGCTAGGAGCCAAACCATGGTTCTGTGCAAGAGCAGCAAGTACTCTTGACCACTGAACCTTCTACCTTTAGTTTTTGAAATGGGCTTTCTTACTGAATGGAAACCTCATGGATTCAGTTTGGCTAGTGGACCAATGAGGTTCAGGAATCCATCTTTTTCTGCCCACCCCATCACTGGAGTTACAGCCACCATCCCGGCTTTTTTTTTCTATGCATTCAGGGGATTGGGTTTCAGGTCTTCACACTTATCTCCCAGCCTTCCATTGACTTTTCCCAATGCTCAAACACACATGTACACAAAACTAAATCATGCAATTGCAAGATAATACTTTGGAAACTGAGATAGCTAACTTATGATTTTATGGCTTTGATTACAGGAGACATCTGAGAAATTATCATCAGCCTCGGTAGACGAAGACAGTGGAGAGAGCTGCAGATGTGGTCCCAAGTACAAAGCTCAATACCAAAATAGGACTAAACTCATGCAAATTTTAGAAATTTTGGTCTACGATTTTAGTGTTATTTCTATTTAAACCATTGAGAAAGATAACTTGCCTGTGTTACACATAGTAACCCAGGGAAATATTCAGTTTGCCCTCTATAAAAACATGCCTACTCATTTATCATCTACTTACCTGCTACTGTCTGAAACAGTAAATGCGAACAATGCAACTTTACGACCTATGTGATTTCCATACGCTCTCCTACAAGCGATTTATTCTCAGACATTCCATACATTGGGATCTAGCATTATTCAATTCTATACAAAGACATATCACAAACATATCATAAAGTGGTCTGTTCCCACAGCCTGGAAAGTGACTGCAGTTTTTAATGTGGTAGCCCCCATAGCACTGAATGGGGTGGCATGCCCTAGTTGTAACTCAGAAGCTACTAGATCGATTCTAGTCATTCCCAAAGGAGGTTAAGAATCATCCTTTCAACTTCTGGTCCTCATAGGGGAGTGCTGTGCTTTTAATGACCTGGTACTCAAATGTGACAGGCTCAGGGGACAGAAAACAGTACTGTGTCCTGCTAACTGGGAACCCTCAAATTCCCAGGCAAGGGTCAGGGCAGGGCCATGGCTCCCAAGGCACATTTGGCAGGATCTGCTTGCTGCTGCAGCAGAAGCCTAAACAGCCGAAACAGGGAAATGACATATTTTTCTAACCTCTGTGAAGAAATAGTGGGGCTGTGTCTTTGCTGATGGGAAAAATACAAAAGAAAACAGTCTTGTGTGTGTAGGGTACGTACTATGAAATACCTGGACACATAGTATTTGGGTCCCTGGGGAGTCATAAATATACAAGGGGTCAAAGGCAGAGGAGCAGTCATCTCCCACACTCCTGGACCACAGAGCACTCGGGGGAGATCAGGTGACCTGGTAATGAAGAGAGATCCCAGGGCATGGTGACTTTTGTCAAGCTTGCAAAATAGTAAAAGTTTATGGCTCTAGGCAGGTGGACGGTGCCTGAGGGTTCACTGGGGCTCTCTCCCAGCACATTCTACGCTGTGGAGTCTTAGAGCAGGTTCTGGTCAGCAACAAATTTCTCTTGTCTGCTGAAATTTTAGAAAGTTTTTCTTTTGGATCATGAGTCTAAGTGTAAAACACTATAGTTGAAAAGGCCATAAGTCACCAAGCCCAGCTTTCTTGTCCAAGCGGCATGTTTTACTAATAAAAATGAGAATTGCAGTGCACAGAGCCCATGATAAAGACGACGTTGTTTTGAAGATGGTTTCATGTTTCTAAGAGACTGCAAAAACATCATTCAGTGTGGTGTGCGACTTTAAAATCGAAACAAAGGCCCACTGAAACCCAAAAGATACATGACCCCGAACAGGAGAAAACTCTTACCTGGTTCAGCTGTTGATCTCGGTTCTGTTTGTATGAAAAAGGAGACAAAAATGGGACAGAGTGTTAGAACAGCGATAATTAGCCTACTGCTTTGCTCCCGTTCTTTGGCTAGGCCTTATGTATGGAAATGGTGTGGACCATCTCTGCATAGGACAGAGTTAAGGCAGAAGCCACTCAGTTTCCATTTCCATGCATACAGAAACACTGTGCATGGGGAAGGGTAAGAAAGACTTCATAGTCCCAGACAGGCTTTCGACTCCTGAGCCTCTTAAAATGACTTGTCCAATTAAGTGAGTATCTGGGAATTTCTGCTCTAAAGGATCTATTCCACGTTAAATGGGTCACTGTGGTGTTGCTGTTGTTTTCTTCCATAGACATGAGGTAAGCCAATTCTTTTGCGGATTTCACAAGCAGCATTTTGGAAGGGGCAAATTCCAGCATTGACTGCCAACTGCATGAACATCTTGAACGAGAAAGAGCATCTACTCCCGGCCCTTTGAATGCAGGCAGTGTCCAACCATGTAACACTGCAGGAGCAATTTGAAGGCATTTCTTAAAGAAAGAGGCATTTTATCTCAGGCACACGCAACATAACACCATGTGACCAACACTATGTTACCAAGAGCGGTTATAGAGTGAAGTCCACGTAGAAGGCTGAAACTAGTGAGGTGACATTCATCTAGGGAGGTGTTTTCATCTGTAGATGAATGATCACAGAGGTTCCTTTGATCCCACTTTTACAGGGCGTTGTGAGGAAGGGGGAGGAGAAAGAAAGGGGCTGAGTTACACAGCTAAATGTACTCCCTGCACATTACAGACTGTGTAGTCTCATCCTACTTGGAAAATGCAAAACAGTTCAGGTAAATTCTTCTTAGTTCTCATGAAACCAGAGAATATCCAACTGAAACTCGGAAGAATGGACACCTTTCCTTACTTTTCTGGAGAATTCTGAAGTCTGGAGAGTCTTGGATTTCCCTCCCTTGCCGGAACCACTGGACCTGCAGAGGGGGTGCTCCTCGGACGCGGCATTCCAGGACCACCACCTGGCCCTCCGAGGCTGCTGTGTTCTGTAGTTCCTGAAATTCAAGAAGCCAGTGACCTCCTCAGACTTCACGCCTCTTTAAACAACCTCACAGCAGAGAAGAAAGATGCCAAACCTTAGGCAAAACCCCAAACACAGAGGAACAAAACCTCCACAAAGGGGTTGTCAGAAAATAATCCCTGTGGACTCAGGCAAGGATGATACCTTTAAGTCTGCTGGTCACCAGCTTTTCATGATCTCTGGCTCACGAGATTTGACAAGTTTCCCATAAGGCATGTGGGATCTTTTGGGCTGTTTACAGATTTGCACCGACCCTTCTTATTTGTGGAATTTGATGGTAACAGCTGCCACTTTCCTTCATCTGCATTTAATGGTGAGCTGGTGGAATGCAAGGCTTCCAAGCAATTATATTCCAAATGACTGCAGATCCGTAGGGGCAGCCGGATAAAAGAGACATGCATTTATTTTGGCAATCCCCCACCCTTTCATGTGCTGCCCACCTCCCCTGCCTGACAGTTTTCTAGGTCAGGTTTATGAAGCTAAGAGGTTTGGTATTTTCTCATATCAAGATTCCGATTCAAATAATCAGACTCTGCTGCATGGCTGCATGGCTTCCTTATTGACCTTGTTTCCGCCTCTCTTGTAACTGCCTTGTTGCCCTGACCCCACTCCAACTGCAGACTAATAAATTTTTATGATACAAAAGATAAATTAATTTAACTTTATGGATGCAGAGATGTGAAGTTTCGGGGCTTGTTATTAAATGCCAGAATGCTAACAATTCCCTTACATGTGTTCTCTCCCTCCCCTCCCCAGCCAAGATTAACTATTTACACATTCAGACTATCTGAGAATTAGACTGGGCTGTCAGATACCTTATAAGGTGTGTAGGTCTTTTGAAATAATGAAGTCATGATTTAAAAAACAACTTATCTACAAACAAACTAATTCACAGAATTTATTAGGATGTATGTGGACTTTGGGCAGGGTTTTGTTTTGTTTTTTTTTTTTTTTTTTAGGGTCTGGGGAATAATAGCTAGTCACAAATATTACAGAAAATGGAAAAAAATTAAAGCGATTCAGCAAGTGTTAAAGTGATGTGATAGTTAATGATAAGTGTTAAAGCACTGTGGATATTCTGAAAACATACAGTCTTTGCTAATGAATTATAAAAGTGTAAGGAGACTGGGCAGTTAACAAGAATTTCTCTCTTTCTCTCTCTCTCTCTCTCTCTCTCTCTCTCTCTCTCTCTCTCTCACACACACACACACACACACACACACACATTGAAAAGTTTAAGGGCTGGAGATGTTGATTTTTATACTTGAAATCTCAGGTTTGATCTTCAGCAGACAGAAGTAGATACTGGACAATCAGAAGTTTAAAGTGATCCTCAGCTATATTGATAGTTTTCGGCTAGCCTGGGCTATGTGAGACTTTTCTTAAAAAAAAAAAAAAATCAACTAACGATTGCATTCCTTTCTGTATTTGTGCTTTAAAGTGCAGAAGATGGCTGGCTTTAAATGTCTTTTCCTATTTTACTATATTTGTTTGTTCACTGCGTGTGGGATTGGGGCACACACATGCCAGAGGAGAACTTCCAGGAGTTGGGTCTCTCCTTCTACCATGTGGGTCCCAGGGAATAAATTCAGGCTTGGTGAAAAGAGCCTTTATCAGATGAAACATCTCGCTGGCCCTAGGAAATCTCTGACTTTTAAGCAAATGTTTTGTAGTTTATGATTGTAGCCAGGATGAGTTAATTTAGTGTTTCAAAGCACAGTGTGAGGTCCAGCTTCTGTGAGCCAACCTATGAAATGTCTCCAGGAAGCCATTTCTGGTACATAACAAATGACACAAAAAATATTTTTCATGCTTAAGCTTTTAGGCATCAAAGGAAATTAGATTTATTCCTAAAATTATGTGGCTTTTTATTTTTTATTTTTTTGCCATGTTTGGAAGCAAGAGATGTAGCAAATGAGTAGATGCCTACTGATGAAGACAGATAGAAATGTATGCTTGCTCTTAGATTTCGGTTTCTGCTTTCCTTCTTCTGTAACAACACACACACACACACACACACACACACACACACACACACGAACCTGTGAGCACATGCACACACACACATGTGCACACAATTGCACCATGGATGGATGGCTAAGCCTTGCAAGCCAGGAACATAAGAAGTCCTCAAAATGATGAGAACCAATGTTCAGAGGCTGAGCTTAGCTATCTGGATCATTATTCAGGGAACCATGTATGTTTCAGGATGCACATAAAGACCTCTCGTCACTGATCATGCTCACTAAGCATTGTGATTTCCTGGAAGAGTATAAGGGAAGACAAGGCCTCTGGAGTATCCATCCTGTGAACATCCCTATTTCCCACAGTCTTTACCAGCTCTGCTGTAGGATGCCCAAGCAGGATTTTTGGGAATCTTTACAGAAACATGGAAAAATACATGAAGGTATTCTTTGGATGGGAAAAGCCACCTTGCCATGCACTTTTCCCTTCATGCACAAAAGGAGTGCCAGAAACTCAGGGTGGTGAGTCCAAGAGTCGTCTGAGTCAAGAGCAGATGTAGGATCCCTATCTAAACCTGCTCCACTAAACGCTGGCCTAAAAGGATGCTGCCAACCACAGGGAGAAGCTGCCTAAAGGGAAGAGGAGAAAGCAGATGCAGGGAAGGGAGGAGTCCCGCAGAAGGCAGGCTTGCCACACCGGGCACCAGGTCAGAGGGCAGAGGTGCACATGGTACCGCCACATGCCCTGCCTTTGATTACTTAAAAAGCAACATACGGGAGGGAATGAGGGAGTGGGATACAGCTGGGACAGAGAGTTAACAAAATGTAACTAATAAGAAAAATAAAATTAAAAAAAAAGCCTCATGTAAAAAAAAAAAAAGCAACATACATGAAGAACAATATTTTCCAGCCATGTTGTTAGAACACAGAATACTTGATGTTTTGGTCTGTATGTGTCGTGGTGGTGGTGGTGGAAGATGACTGTTAACAGCGCTGTATCCTAGCAGTTGGATAATGGAGGAATCTGAGGTTTCAGTTCTAGATTTTGAGGGTTCTCTTGGTGTCCAGGAAGGATTCTGTAACCTTTATATGTGCCAGGCCCTGACAGAGGACCCTTTTGACCTTGTGATGAAGGACAACAAAATGTCACGTCTGTGTTTCCTCCTCCTATACCCCCCAACATGGACTTGATCTGTCCAAATAAAGCGTCGGTGAACGCTGGGCATAGTGGTGCATGTTTGGAATCCCAGCACTGAGAAAACTAAGGCAGGAAGATTGTGAGTTGGAGACTAGCTTGGGATATGTAGTACTACCATGTCCCCAAGAAGAGCAACAATAACACAAAACATAATCAATCAATCATAAAACCAGAAAATAGGTGTGTTTAGCTTTTGGTGCCTCCAAATCAGCCGAGTCATGGCTAACAATGCATGACTTAGCACACTTTTCCAGTGATGCCCTTGAGAAGGTGGCTGTGAAAAACTCTTATACATCATTCTGATTGTGAGCGTCCACCCCTTTAAGAGGTCCCTGCTCAGAACATCAGAGGAAAATGTCAAGGTCCTTTACAGAGACAGGTTTGTTAGGGTCTTAAAGGATTTCTTCGCTTTTCTTGTTGCTAGCATTTTTGTAAGTGGTTTTCACCTGGTGCCATTTGTTTTCTACAGTCACTGGAAACAGGGCAACCACTTAGGAAGACATCTTTATTAAGCTTGGATTCAGTCAGGCTTAGGAGGAGGGAAAAAAAAAAAGAACAAGGAAAAAAAAGTATTTCCTTACACAAAGATAGTAGAGCTGCTCTTGATGTGGACTGACATAAATTCCTTTTCCCCATTGTTCTCTTTCTTTTCTGAGGTAAGTTCACACTGCGTAGTCCAGGCTGGACCTCACTGCATAGACCTTGCTGGCCTTGAACTCGCAACAGTTATTTCTCCTGCAGCCTCCTGAGGGCAGGGATAACCAGCATGAGCCACACAGGCTCCCTCACATTAAGTATTATAGACTTGTTTTCTCATTTATCTTTTGCTTTCTTGGAATTTATTTTTGTGGCAAGTGTAGAGTTCAATTTAATTTTTTTAAATCTACTGAAGAATTCATTGTGTCCCCAGGTGATTTCTATGTGCCTGCAGTTATTGGAATAACCCTGCTGTTCTGTTCTCTCTCTTCAGCAATTTGTTGAGACTCATGCCTTTTTAGTTTTAGCACACCTGTGTTTCGACTGAGACTTGTCACATGAGGCCAAGTATAGGATCTTCTACTCAAGGCATCGATCAATATCCAAAGTTTCAGTTTTTAAAGCATTTCTAATTAGGGGTGATCAATTTTTATTATGGCTATAATAATACCTATAGGGGGTCTTGGTATCTTACAGGACAAACTGACTTCTTCCCTTAATGTTGCCTCCTTTATTGCTTCAATAGGACCCTGGCTATTCATAGCCACTTTTCTTTCTTTCTATAACTTTACTTTTAGAAGCAGGTTGCTACACTGTGTATCAAACAAATGGACAGAAACAAGAAACTTGTTGGAAGTTCAGTAAAATTTGCATTAGATCCTATATCTGGCAAGCAAGGACTTCATTAGTCTTTTAACATGAGAATGGCTTATCTTTCCTCTTATTTGGCCTTTTAAAATGTCTGTCGATAAAGTTTTAGACTTTTCTCCAAAAACAAAAAGAAAGAAAATCTGCATGGACTGGTTTCTGCTTCTGCAGTCATTCAATGACACGAAACTTACCTTGGCAATATAAATCTCCAACTTAAAACAAATAGAAACTTAGGTTTTTGTTTGTCTGTTTTGTCTGTTTTGCTTGTTTTTGTTCTGTAAAGCTTCCTAAATATTTCCAGAGTTTCTTTGGGAGTAATAAAGAAAATTGATTGATTCTTGGGATTCACCGTACAGACCAGTCCTGGCCTTGAATTAAAAATCCTCACACCTCTGCCCCCAAGTGCTGGACTGCAAACATGTGCTACGATGCCCAGCTATAGAGAAAGAAAAAAACTTAAATACTGAATTTTATCTTATTATTCATACCTCTGTTGGCTCTCCCACTAGGTCAGACATCTGGCTTCACCTGCTTACAGCCATGGTTCTCAGTCTTGCATAAGAAAATAGCCGCACAGCCATTACTCAACAAATACCTACCATCCCCTAAGGTAACCAGGATAATCTGCCTATTAATATCTTCATTTCAAATCTGAAGGGCTGCTACATAAAGTCACATGTGAATGAAATCTAAGCACTAAGGAAAACAAGGGGAATGAGGCTTCCAGATGTCAGACCTTAGTAAAAACAGGAAGAAGGCAGCCCACGGCGGTTCCATCAGGTCGGCAGAGATACGACGTTGGACTGTGAACCTGAAAGAGCAGAGACACATGGATCAGATTCTCAATATATAAATCTCTGAAAAGATGGGCTAAAGAAACCTTTCATTATGGGGATTGCTCTGCTTGAATGAGTTGAGTGTATGAAAGCATCGCCATACATTACCCGCTAGTCTGCTCTTACAGCACAGGCATTGTTCCGCCCCCTCCTGTCACATCTGTTACTCTTCTCTGTTCAAAAGGATATTGGAGGTAAGAGTTCCCTGGGTCCTGGGGGAATCGGAGAGCTTTTAAATGCTATTACCAAATGGATTTCTGTGTGTGGGACTTCCACAGGGGTCTGTTTAGAAGTTCTCACAGACACTATATTTTATTTTAAAATACAGTCTGGATTCATTGAATCAAAAGGACAAACTATTGGCAATGAAGGGTAAAGTAAATTATGGAAACATCTGCCTATCTGATTTTTGATGTGAACTCTTCCAATAAAGGAGGATAGAAAACATAGGGGAAAGAAATCAAACTCATTCATTGATGTGTACAAAACTCAAGGTACTGAAGCGATTACTGAATAGCAGTCATCTCAGGTGGAGTAAACATTTTCAGAGTTGTGAATGGAGAATAAAAAGTAATGAATGGAATGTGTGTGTGTGTGTGTGTGTGTGTGTGTGTGTGTGTGTGTGTGAAATTGCGTATTTTCAAGTAATCCGCAGTTACTCATTTATAAATTGATAGCAATCCGATACCATGAACCTGAATCATGAAGCAGTGGAGATACTATATCCGTGACAGATCTTATTCATTGTCCCGGCAATACTTTTTACTGGCTTGTGATTCAGGAGGTCTGTGTCTCACTTTTCACTGTCTTTGACATCCAAAGAATACACGGATGCTTTTATAGTATTGCCCTGGGTCAGACATTGTTTGAAATGTTATATAAAAACCAACTCAGGGCTCTTCACAATACCCCAGAGAGATTGCTCGTATTATCGTTTCCGTTTTGCAGATGAAGGAACTAGGCCCATAGAGGTTATACTATTTGCTCAAAAGTCTCTTTAGTAAGTGTGGAGAGCTGGGATTAGAACCCAGTTACTCTGGATCCTAACTGTTAAACTTTTCATCTCACTGTCTGCAAGAAAGAAATGATGAACACGTCAGTCTCACATCTGTTAAGCAGGATTCCTTATTTAGTATTCCTATAGAAATAAAGCCATTTAAAATGTATTCTGCACATAATTATTGTATTTGCATCTATACATCAATGCATGTCTTTTTGTTCCGTGTTTCACAATAAATTCGGACATATTAGAAGTATCTCAAGCCACCTTCCCCCATCTAGTCTATAAACCGCAAAGGAGTAGGCACTCATGACTCCTGCTTTCTGCCATGAAATGCCTAGCATTGCACTTAGCATTCAAGTAAATACTTGTTGGTAAAGAAAAGCCAAACTCGAACAAAATCTATCCATGGATTCGACCAGAGATAATTATAGAAATGTCACTCTGGTTCAGTGGTTTAAAGGAAGTATCTGCCGTAGCTGCCATTTCTAGGTGACTTACCCTTGTCGTTCCTCCCAAGTGTATGAACACAATCTTCTTTTCTCTGCTGCTTTCAGCTTCTACATGTTACTATGCACATGGCATGCAGGAGTGCTGTATGTTATCATGGATAATATTATGGGTAATAAAAGCTGATGGAAGTCACCGGGATACACATGAGACAAATCTCTTAACTAGGGGCGGATTTACCTACCAAGAATGTCAGAGAAGCCTTCTACCATTGTAAGATATACATTATATCAAGTATTTATAAGCATTTGATGTTCTCTTAAATCAGCATTCAAAAATAATGCTGCTGATGTTTGCACAGTACACTCACTGCAGTTACCTCCGTAGTTGTTCTTTCTTTGAAAAGGCAGCCCTGCACTGACCTAAAACCAATATTTAAAAATAGTACAGTTCGGTCAAAAAAAATCAGAGGGTTTTTTTTTTCCTAAGCCACACTCTTTGGCTTTCAGAGGTGGGAAAATTTCCTGTTGGCATGTGAACTTTCCTGGTCTTTTAAAATAAACTAATGAAATAGGCTAACTGGATGAAAGGATAGAGAGGGACACACAGCGGGTGTCAGTCAAGCAGAGCTAAGGCTGACACCTCTCAGAGGCTCCTACGTGAATGTGATTGTTGGCTAACTGGTGGTGTGGCTTGGATAACAGATTATTCTTAGTGAACAAAAGTGAGGACATTAACCATTGGCGTTTCTTCCTTCATCATTGTTTTTATTCAGAAAATATCACAAGGGAATGTATCACTTAGAATCAAAGTCCTATTCCTAAAAGGGAGCAGCCTGCTTGCTCTTGACCTCAGTCCCTTGTGGGGCTGGAAGCATAATTACCTGTTGGACAGGCACAGATAAGGGCTGAATCACAGCTGTGGTCACTCCTGTCTTAGGAGACGAGGAACCTATCGTCAAGGAAACGGATGTTGTTTTCTTCTGAGCTCTGGAAAATAGAGAAGCGAGTATTAGGATGTAGGTTTTATTAATTATCATTATTACTATTATTAAAATGAGCGCTTGCTCTTTAAAATATTTTTACAGAAGACGTGGGTTTCATTTTGTAGGCTCAGTCTACTTCTGTTAAAATTTGCTTCAGAAGTTGGAGTTAATTCATCAACACAGATAGCCAAAAGAGCTGTGTGCGCAGGGGATGGATAAAATGGACTTTAACAAGCACACACATGAAAGAAAAGTAACCAGAGGCAACTCATACTGAAAAAACATTTTAAGGTATTATCTTTTAAAAAGATCCCAAGAGAAAATAAGAACCGGGAGAGCTCTAGTCTTTATCAGTTAGCAAATATTTGACATCTTTATGGTTAGGGTCCTATATTTAACTCGGTTTTAGTGTTTATTTTAAGGCTAACAGCTGTCCCTTTTGCTGGCTTCTAATTTTGTTGAGAGTGACTTAGAATTTTTGTCTTCTTTCAGTCAGACTTCATTAGGATGGAAGAGCAAGGTCTAGTAGAGTCCATTTCCAGGCTCACCACAGCCTAGAGAATGTGAAGTCTCTGAACTTGAACTCTAACTTAAATCAGGTAGAGTGTACAACTGAGGAGGCTCCTTTAGCATTTGTGATCATCTCATGTTGGGTGGACACGATTTTTCAAATTACATATGATTTTTTAATTATTGTAATAGTCTTAAAAAACAGTGCTTGTAATTAGTGTATAAGGATCTAATCAGGGATATTAGATTTTCTTAATAGATATAACTGTTATGTATTTACTAGTAAATAAAAACATTTGATGGCATATCTCAGCAGTAGTGGAGTTATCTCTCAAACTTAGGAAGACTTGATTATACTTGAGAAGACAGTAAAATTTGTTAGTAACCTCCCTATCTGGCCTTTTCAGATGCAAGGTCTAACTAGTAGATCTTTAACCAAAGGAAAATCTGTTTCTGGCCCAATGAGCCATTTTTGATCCTCATTCTCACCTTAAAGTAGCCTAACTGGTTTTTCTCTCAGTGTGACTGGTCTTGTCCCATGGCTATCTTTTAAGCTTGCTTTCATGTCGGCATACTGATGATGAGATACAGACCCCCGCCATTTAAACTCATCTGAAGTAGAAAATTGTGTCCCAATTCCATACACTCTATCTCTGATGGACACTTGACCTTCCCTAGCCCAGCACACCTGGCTTCAAAACTCAGCAGCTGTTACCCCTCTTTGTCACACACACGCAAAGGCACTCACTGTGGCATAGCTCCAGCTTTTGATATGAAAGGCAAGCTTTCACTGTCAGAGTCCGTTGAACTGGCTCCTGGGGAGACATTAAAAATTATGACAGTTAGGATATGGGTAGCACCAGCATCTAGAAGACTCTCGAAGAGCAACGGTCTTCCTCTGTGAATAGCACCGTGCAAAGTCTCGCTTGTGCTACAAATAGACATCGAAACTGAAGATGATTCTGTGTCAAATCAATTTTTATTGTTGTTTCTTCAGAAAAATAATCTTTTAAAGGTACTATTAATAGCTTGCTTGCAGTGCTGGATTTATTATTAGCTTCATTTTTATCACTTTGGCCATCTCAGTCATCCTTTTACATGGCTAGAAAACTATGAGACAAATGTGAGTGTCTTTGTGGAAAAATGCCCACGTCTTTAAACTTTGACCCCGGGAGATCACATGGCTTCACTACTGCTAATCAGAAGCAGCTTCCTGCCCTTCCTCTGAGTGCGATGGTGCCTCTAACTGCAGTTAGTCTCTCAGGTCTTTTGTTGACCTTGAAAACAGTCATGCTGAGGTAATTCCCTTGGAATGTTTGTTCTGTCACTTCCTACTTCAGTGTGGGTGTTCTTCACCTGGCTCCTGTGCTGCCATGACGGCTCAAGTCTTCCCATTTCTTTCCCTCACAAATCCATCCTTCTCTTATGTCAGATTAATTTTTCCCAGCTTACCCCTTTCCCACTAAAGCACGAGAGGATGTCTGAGTTCAGACGAGAACTCCTTGAATCTGACATTCAACAGACTTCATGATTTCTTCTAGATTTCTTTGCCAGACTCTCTGGCATTTGCAGGTCACGTGATCCTGATCCACAGAACTGAACAAACACCGCTTAGGAGGTAGGATGTGATCCTGGAGAAATTCAGCATATATACAAACCCTTGTACAGTCCTCTTCTCATGAGCACACAGGTAGAGGAGCAAGATCTAAATACCTTAGATGGCAAATCAGGGAAAAGATGAGGCAGGAGAGGGGTGTGGGCAGTGAGAAGAATGGAGTGGGTTTGCAGTTCCAAGTAGGGAGCAAGGAAGGCTCCCGAAGGATGAAGAGGAGGGAGAAGATGGCCTGCCTGGCCCTGTTTCAGCTTCCTTGTTTGTACCTGTAGTTCTGCCACTTACTTTCTTTGGACACACTCTTGGCGATTCTGTCCTTTGGAACTGTCCTTTTGCTGTCTTCTCTGGGTTCTCAGTGCTCTTTGTTTACAGCATGCATGTCACCTGTCACTTCTGCCAGAAAATTTTCAGTCCTCTGAGAACTGAGGGTAGCTTAAGAAAGGAACTAGCAAACTGTCAATAGCTGATATTTACTCAGCAGTCAGCTTGGCTCATAGCAGCATTGGCTTGTGATAATCTATTATAACTTTACCAAGAAGTAAGCTATGCCCAGTTTATAGGCAGGGGAATGGAAGAACCAAGCCAGTCGGTAACTTTCCAGGTAGTGACAGGCTGCACCATGTTTTTGAACTCTACCCCCATGTTCTACCCCGGCGACCTTCTAGGCTGTGTGTATCTGGATTCCTCAGAGTGCTTCATTCTCTGCTTGTCCAGAGCTGGCCTTTAGCCTCTGCTGGAATGAGGGCATGCCATTAGGGAATTGTAAGACTTGTTTGGCCACAGGGAGTGGAGTGTGCAGAAGAAAGGAGGCAGCATGCTGGAGAGGCAGCAATTGAGGCCAGCTAGATATATAAGGCAGGTGTGGAGTGCTGGAGTTGAAGGGCCTGCAGTTTATTGGCAGGGCATTGAGGGTGGTAATGGAGGCTGAACTGCAGGATTAGCTGGGGGGGAGGGTACATAGGCAAAACACGTGGAAGCCTCAGAGGCAGGCTTTGGAGGGAGGAGGAAGCTTTCGTTCTAATGAAGAGGTGGGAGGGGATAAGCAGGGAAGGCCCAGGAACTACCAAGAAAGACTGTTATCAGCATGGGCTGGGCTATTCACAGATACCAGCTTTAACTGGAACCATAAAATTGGTTTTAAGGGGAGCAAAGTCCTACGGAGTGGTCGCAAGCAGTCTCAGAGTGGTGAGAAATACGGAAGAGAACCTGCTATGTTCACCTGACTCCAACCGTTTCTAGCCTGTAAGAAGAATATTTTCCTCTGCCGATTTCTATTTAGAAGTCAGTCCTGTTTAACAGATATGGTGTGAGGGGGTATACATGTTACGGTGCACATGCGTAGGTCAGTCAGTTCCCAACGGAATCCCTTCTAGTCATCCTCTCTTATGTAGGTTCTGGGGCCTGAATTCTCGCTGCCCGCCTTTTGTGACAAGTGCCTTCACCTGCTGAGCCATCTCGCCAGCCCTACTAAAAGATCATTCTTACTGGGTGTGGTGGTTTACACTTCTAGTCCCAGCACTTGGGAGCCTGAGGCAGAGGGATAGCCTTGAATTTAAAGTGTATCTGGACTTCTTAGTAGTCTGACCCTGGCTGGAGAACAACAATAACAAACCCTACAGCAGGAACCAGAGCCAGGATCTGTGATACAGGACTGGTCTCAAATCCTAGCACTAGAGGATTCTTGTATGTTCAATGGCAGCTTGGGCTACAAAAGGAAATCTTACCTTAGACAGTTGTAACTATAATACAGATGTAGAAATCCTGACTAATCCATAGAAGACCCTGGGTTTGATCCCTGCACAGACAGATTAAACAAACAAACAAACAAAACCCAAAAAAAACTAAAACCCTTTTCTTTCTATCTTTTTGCAATTGCTCATCAGAGAAAGATAGTTAAAAGTATTAGAATCCCTGGAGTGTTTTCTGCACCTGCCCAACCCTTGTGGAATGTCAATGTCACCTTCTGTCTCAGATGTCAAAGCAGCTGTGGCAGGCTGTAACAGACCAAATCTTCACAATGCCAGCAATTTCCTTTCCCTCACCTGAGGGCAATTCCTTCCTCCCTTTGCAAGCCTGTCCCTGTGTGTTATCTACTGGTCAGAAATGTTCCTGGTTTGGGTTGCTGCCTGGGAAGACAATAATTTAAATTAAAAACAAACAAACAAACCAGGTGCACAGACTATTTAAAGTGAAGGACACACGGGAGAAAGATAAGAAATGTCAACATACTAAGAGTGACTACTGGGTTGGAGGTATGGCTTGGTGGTGTATGCATGTATGTGCATGGTAAGTGCGTGCTTAACATGAGTGAAGTCCTGAGTTCAGTTTTCAACACATATATACACACAGAGAGGAATCAAAGGGCGGTCAGGGCATGCATGTATGTGTGTGTTGTGTATGTGTGTGTGTGCATTTGTGTTGTTTTAGTTATTATTTTTTTTTTTAAGGAACATACTATTTTTGTGATCTTCAGAACAGCCAGCATCACATGCCAGACATTGCTTTAGGACTGATTCCCTCTATTCTGACAATGATCTTAATTTGAGGCACAGAGCCTCTGTTAAAGGTGTTAAAGGTCACAGAGTAATCCATTAACTTTTTAAAAAATACTAGAAAATTATTTTAAAATATATAATATGAAAAACAGCCTAAGATATCCTTAGACTCTTTCAGGCTTTCTATATAAATTGTCCAATTTATCAGAAGGAAAATGTGCTTGGCTATCCATTTGATGTCAGACTTTGGATGTTGCGGTGGTCCGGCATCTGGGACTAGACCTCATCAGAGCAGAAGGAGCATTGGCCCATGCAACATCATGGCATACTTCCAAACCTCGCTAGCCTGGCTACTTAGCATCAAGTGAATACAGACTCATGTCAAGCAGTGCCTGGCTCCTTGCATCTCTCCTTTGCATTCCTGTCCACCTCCCCATCTTCTGATGCTGACTTTCTGCCCTCTCCTCCTGATTCACATTCTTCATGCCCACAAGGTCTGGTTCAATCCAGATGCCTTCACCCCACATTTCAGAGCCACCACCCCACCCTCTACGGAGTTCTTAAAGCTCTGCCAATCCCTATAATTCATTTTACAATGGAAGGAGAGAGTGGTGTAAAGTTGGGATAGATTCATTTCACTTGTTGCTTATTTTTCCTATTTACATATTGTTGAGACTATTCCTTTGCTATCTAGCCCAGGAGGGGCACCTCTTTTCCCCATCCTGTACACGTGGGAGCCATATTCTTACCCCTTAAAGACTTTATATCTTGATCTCCTTCTTTTCTGCATAATCTAACTTTTCCCTTTATTATGACTTTTCATCAGCATATAAACATATTCCTGTAACTCCTGCTTGAAAAGAAACTGCAAACAAACTGTCCTTTATGACCTCATACTCTTTTCCAGATTCTGCCAATATGTCTGCTGGTGACTTGGCAAAACTTCTCAAACAACCATCCAATATCTGCTACTGCTGCCATAGTTTGTGAAATTTTTTCAACTCTGACACCCGACTCCCCAACTCTCTCTTGCTAAAATCACCAACAATGCCCAGTGTTGCTAATGTCAGTAGATTTCCTCCTTGATCTCATCTGACTTCTCAGTAGCATGGACAGTGCTGGCAAATCCCTCCTTCCTGAAACCATTTCCTTCTCCTCTGGCAATGGTTACTTTTAATTGTCAAACTGATACAATGTATCCTCTGCAGGACAGTGAGAGATTGTTTAGATTAGGTTGGTCTGTGGGCATGTCTGTGGAGGACTGTCTTGATTATGCTAACAGACTTGGGAAGACCCAGCCCACTGTGGAGGGCACTATTCCTTAGGCAGGGGATCTTAGACTAAGTGTGAAGAGCAAATTAAACAATATGAAGCCTGCAAGCATTCACTTCTTTCTGCTCTTTGACTGTGGATATCATGTGACTAGTTTCAAAGTTCCTGCTACCTTGAATTTGCTGAAATAATGGACTGAAACCTGGAAATTTGAGCTAAAACAAACCCTTTCATCACCTCTAAGTTGCTTTTGTCCCTGTCTTCTGGCTGATGATATCCTGGTACCTTAGAATCGTTTGGTTCTTTTGTCCTTCTGGCCTTCCTCAGACAGTGCCTTTGCATGTGTTCCTGCTGGAGCACCCTTTTCCCAGTTTTTCCTACTCTTCTCTGCTGGTTTTAAATCAAATATCACATCTTCAGAGTGGTTTTCCACTCATCCACCCCATTAGCTGGCTCTTTTTTTTTTTTTTTTCTTTTTTTTTTTTAATTTTTTCTGGGCCATTCCTCTTCTTTTTCTGGAGTGTGAACTTCAGAATGGCTCTGTGTTCACTAATGTGAGTTTTGTGTTGGGATCAGTGGCTGTTTCACAGCAGTTATTGAACATACATGTGAGGATGGCCAAAAAAAAAGCTTCACTGTAACCTGAAAAATGCCATGAAAGCAGAGCAAGGCAAGGGCTATAGCAACTCTAATAATAATAATAATAAAAATAATTTCCTTTTTATTCTGAAGAAACAAAGAAAAGTCAGATTGCCTGCATTTGAATCCTTGACTCGGGTGAACATGCAAGCATTCAGACACATACACACACAGAGAAAGAGAGAGAGGATCATTATTTAACCCCTTAAATTTGTTTTCTCAACTATCTACTCATAATTTTATTATTGTTATTATTATTGCTGTGCATATGCACCTCATGATGGTACATACAGCACAGCACATATGTGGAGGTTAAGATGAAACCCATGAGAGTCATTTCTGTTCTACTACATGGGTTCCAAATTCAGGTTTTCAGACTTGACAGCAAGTGTCCCTACCCACTCTGCTGTCTTGTGGGGCCGCAAAGAGGGATTTGGAGAATTTTCAACTAGTAGGTTTGGAAACATTCAGAATTATTTTTTTATTGATATTGAAAGCTCTACAAATTCTTTGCTTCTGGTAGTGACTCCTTACTGATGAGGAATTAGCAATGTGTTTGAGCAAGGCCTAAATCTAACCAGCGCTGGAATTAGTGAATGCAAATTTCTTACTTCAGTCTCACAGTGAGACTAACAACGTGTCTGACCTTAACTCTCATTCATGTCTTTGTTGTTCTCAGGGATAAATATACATTAAAAAAAATCTCACTTAAAACTTTAATATTTATCCACATTTAACAAGGTCAGTGTTAACAAGTTTCTGTAATATTTTATGTTATTCTTAAGAAGATGAATCTCATTGGCTCCGTATCTTGCTTTGCCCAGTTCCTTTACCCTCCCTTCAATCTAGGCTACCCTTCAATGAAGGCTGCATACTATCTAAACTCACAAAAAAAAAAAAAAAAAAAAAGAATGAGCAGGGGCGTTAAGAGAGTTTAGTGAGCATCATGAGAAAACTGAGCATTGGTAAAGAAAAATGCACATTATTTCTAACAAGCCTCCAAGCAAAGGAGGCATTGCATATTAAGGTGTTCTGAATGAACAGATATGCAAAGAGAATCTACACTCCTCCACAGTGTTCTAGAATGCGACAAGAAATTCATTGTAGAGCCTACCCATCAGTGACACTTATTAATAACTCATTAGAAAATGAGATGTCTTTTGTCATTAATTTTTCACTAATGAAGCGCTTTAAAATATTACTAGTATGATGGAGTGGCTAAGAACACGGCCTTTAAATTGGAGGAGCCCTCTCAATCTCTCTGGGTCTGTTTTTCATTTCAAAAATGGAAATCAGAAAAATGCCTGAAAGGACTAACAGCGAAGCTTAAATAAATTTATCTGCATGCCTGTGTGCGAGCCTTACAAGGGCCATATGAGAGATAGGTATTACCCTCGAGCTGTTTGCTTTTTTGTAAGAGGAGAAGGTTGCTAGAGGTTTCTGATTAACACAAATGCAAAGTAGAAAGTCCTTTCAAAAGAAAAGGTACCAGTTTTTAGTCATTAGTACTTGTTACTTTTAAAACTACTTTTTTTTACCCTCAGTTCTTGAAGGAGCTCTAGACAAGAGTTCACACCTTATTTTCTTTGCTTTAGTAATGAAATAGTATAATAGCTGGAAATTGAAGATCAACCTAGTAGAGACCCCAAGTATTTGCATGCTTGTTCGAAATTTTAAGTATTATTTTTAAGAAGCAAGTGATTTACAGGATAGCCATTGTAGATTTAAAGCCAATCTGAGAAGTGTGGTGTTTAAGCACTGCCAATTATTTAAAAATATTGATACTGATACAAATAATTATATTATCTAAACTATGATACTCTGGTAATCAAGCTTTCCAATTTCATAAAGTTTGGTCTCATTAAAAAACGACTAATGCCTGCTCTTTGATCACATACCCCTAAGGGGGGAGCAGCCTTACCAGGCCACAGAAGATGACAATGCAGCCAGTCCTGATGAGATTTGATAGACTAAGATCAGAAGGAAGGAGGACCTCCCCTATCAGTGGACTTGGGGAGGGGCATGCATGAAGAAGGGGGAGGGAAGGTGGGATTAGGAGGGGAGGAGGGAGGGGTTTATGAGGGGATACAAAGTGAATAAAGTGTAACTAATAAAAGTTAAAAAAAGAAAGCAATGCTGATTATTTGAGCAAGTAAAAAAAAAAAGACTAATGATTGAACAATAGAAGCAGTCAGTTCTCTCAAACCACTTAAATCATCCCCATCAACTCATTCAAGTTCATGGTTAACTGGTGGAAATGAGGGAGTCTTAACAACAACAAAAAGCTTAGTGCTCAAATTTAGTAAAAATGGAAACATTTCAAAATACTCATCACTTCTCGTTTCCATGAGTGACTCCCTAAACCTTTTATAACTTTGGATCACACAGTTATCACTTTCCATACTTCATGTACTTGAGGGGGGTAAGCTAAATTCGGTGCTGTATATTCTAAATAAATTGAAGTTAATGTGGTGGAGACAAAAAGGAGCAAGTGTTGGCCTTAGACACAGTTGAGGCACACCTAAGTGTCAGGGCTGTTCAAGGAAGAACTCACTTGGAGATTTTCTCAGGAGAAATGAGGTTTAACCCACACCATCCCGGCGCTATTTAGATTGGAACATTGTATTTGCTGGGTGTAAGGATGCCTGGAGCACAGCAGAAGACCATTCACCCTCCACCCTCCACCCGCTCCTTACCTTCAATGAACACCTCTGCCGATGTGGTGTCCGAGCCGCTGGGGTTCGTAGCCAAACACGTGTAGCGACCTGTGTCGTCCTCAAAGGCCTCAGCGATGACCAAGGTGTGCAGCTCCCCACCCTCACAATGGATCTGGATGTCAGGACTGTTGTACAGCTCCTTCCCCTCACAGAACCATCTGCAGGACCAACAGAGGACAGGGATGACGGAGGAACGGGTATGCGAAGTGATGAAGCAGTGGCAGGAGACTAAGCAGTCTCATGCCGTGCTAGAAGATGCTTGCTTGATGAAAGATCTGGGTCAGTGTTAGTCATGGAAATGGAACCCAGCCTGTGAAATTAATGACTAGACACATCTACCCCACAAAGATTTTCTTTGCAAAACATCTTGCACACTTTAGTAACCTTAAAATTAGCAATCATGTTGAATTCATAAAAAGTGTTTGGTTACAAAATCAAGGGAAAAGACCTCAAAGTGTCTTACAACATATTTTATAATGAAGGACTCCTATCCATGATCATTATAACTTTACCTATAATTCTTATCTAAGGAAGAGCAAAGAAGAAATATAAATTTCATGCTCAAACTATTTGCAGTGCTCAGGAAACACGGTCATTAATGGAATTTCTATTGACTAGCAAGACTTCTAAGCTCCGAGCAGACTGCTTTGCTCTCCAAGATGGAGAGAGGGAGCAACTGAGCTGTAATTCATTCTTGCTAGTCAGCACTTTGTTTTCCCAAATGGTGGAGGAGTTTGGAGCTGATTGACAAAGTTTCCATCCCACGGTCTTTCTATTTCCCTTGCTCCTCAACCTAACAGCAGTTGACTGCTTTTCATAAAACAAAACAAATCAAATAAAAACAAAACATACGTTACCCTCAAATCTGCTAGTGAGATATGCTTTTAAAGAAACACAGAGGAATGTGCTAGTTTAAACTAAGTCTGGAGAGTCTGGAACTCTATTTTCCATTCAGCTATTAGTAATATTAGGAAACTGGTTCTGAGTTATATTCTGTAAAACTCTATGGGCTTGGCATCCTTTTGTGAAAACATGGTGACTTTGGGGACTAGTTTTTTATTTGGAGTCACGGGTGTAGGTCTATATTTAATTTGAAAACAAAGGCACTTGCTAATTCTCAGAGCACTAATCCCAGAAGCCATATTAAAAACCACATGTGAATACTTACAAAAGGATAGCCGTGACTTAGGGAATTAAAGACTGTAACATAACGAGCCAATACCATGCACCGTTTTATGTAATGTGGCTCGTATCATTTTGGGGTGACAGAAAGGGGCAGTCTTTGATTCTGGTGCACAGTGTGATTGTTCTTGTTTGCAGGAAGTCTCAGAGATCCACACAGCTTAAAGCCATGCTTCATCCCATTCTTCCCTCTTTTCACAGCCAGAGTCCAGCTAGCTGCTCACAGTAAGCATGATGTTAGCCTGATGGTCCTGTCTTTGACAAATATTAAATTTTGTGTCATCAGACTAATGCTCCGGAATTTCCTCCAACTGTCACTCCTTAAACTTCGGGTCTGTAATTGATTGGTTTCCTAGCGACCTCACCTTAGCCTTATTTTCTATTGTTCTTTTTATGCTAAACTTCTGTTTCTGTCAAATATTCCAGGGACTCACTATTATATCACCTCAAGGGTTACTGTCCTACCATTCTGACACTTTCCCTTCCTTGGAATTGTCTTCTGACCTTCTGCATTAATCCTCATTACAAACAATCCCTTCTCTAAGGCCAAGCCAAAGGCTTGCTCAACAAAGCTTCCACTGACCACAGAACTGCTGAGTGTTGTCTAAACAAAGGCACTGAATCCTGTTTGGTAACCTCTGAAACTAATGTGGAGTTTGTGTATCTGTTCTGGTTTTAGGTAGTTTTGGCTTCCAGGAAAAAGATATAAACCCACTATTAAGGGAAGATGAATCATGGAAAGGTATGGGGAGGTCTAAGAACACAATGATATCCAGGGAGTAGATGTACCTCATCGGGAGGAGTTTGCCAGCTACAAGAGTCTGTGCAGAATCTCACTCTCGAACTCCAAAAATTTACAGCTTGCAAAACTGTTTTAACATGGTTGCCAGCAAAATCCTGCTTTTTGTATTTTTGAATGGCTGAGGGGGAGGAAAAATCAAAAGAAGAATAATATTGTGTGACACTGAAAATTATAATAACCTCAAACTTTGGAGTCAATAAAGTGTTATATGTATTTTAAACATAACCACATTCATTCATTTATGTATTGCCTGTGGCTGCTTTTGCTTTGTGGCGATGGGGTAGGGAAGGAGTTGCAATACACTGTCCAGCGCCGAAACTCACTTTCTGGACTTTCTAGGCAAAGTTCCTCAGTGCCTGTTTTTGTTTCTGACCTTGAGACAGCTGCCTCAGCACCACCTGGAAAGAGTTGGTTAGACATATAGAATTCTGACCCTCATCCAAAGATCCCTGAGTGCTTCACTGAAATAGAACTTTTAAGTCCGGGTCTAATACACCCTAGTTGTGCTAACCTGTACCAGCGAATCTTGATTCTCTATTCCAAGCCAACTGTGCTTCACATCTCTGGTCTCTTGTATGTAGGCACATTCTCAGTTCTTTTGTTTTCTTCCTATTGGTACTTAAACACTTTTAATATCACCTCACTTATTTGACATTTGATCACTTACTGCGTTTTAAAAGGTTTATTTATTTTGTATGTATGAGTGTTTGTTTGTGTGAGTGTAATGTATGTGTGCCATGTGCATGCTCGGTGCATATGGTGGCCAGAAGAGGATGTCAGATTCCCTGGAACTGGAGTTATGGGTGGTTGTGAGGTACAGTGTGGTGCTGGCAATTGAACCTGGGTCCTCTGCAAGAACAGCAAATGCTTTAAACTGCTGAGCCATCTCTCTAGCCCTGCTCACTATTAGGCTTTTATATCTTCTGTATTACTTTCTTCTATCTTTACTCAATGTCTAATGCATGTATGTCTTATTTTCCTATCTAGAAAATGGACTACTTTTTTAATTAGTACAAAATAATGGGTTTTATTGTGATAGTTTCATATACACACTATAACGTACTTTGATTCTATTTCCCCCTTCCCTTTCTTCCCTCCAAATTCTTCCATATGCCCCCTTTGCTTTCTCTTTCTGATTCTTTTTTGAGACAGGGTCCCACTGTGCAGCCTAGGCTGGCCTGGAACTTACAGTGATCCTCCTGTCTTGGCCTCCTGAGTGTACTAGGATTACAGACCTAACTCACCATGACTGGAATCATTTCTGTTCCCTCTCGATACTTAGCCACTAATATGAACTAGCTCTTGATTGAAAAAAAAATGCATTTGGAGCAATTTATTATTGATCATCTATGAACCACACCACGCTGGTCTGTAACTGTTACACATTACCTCATACTCAGCCTTTGAAGGTTACAATTCACTTTTCTCATCAAATACTCTGAGAAGGCCTGAAGAAAAATACTGTTTAATGGTCTCTGATCTAGCATTTACCACACTTAATAGATCATGGGATTCTCAATAAGCACTTACCAGGATCCTACATGCATATTATGAGATTTTCTAGAATATTAATTCCATAGAACTTGCATTTTAAAAAGACAGATTATAATGTAATAAAGATAAGTACCAGACTAAAAGAAAAAAAAAACCCTCCACTCACAATACATATCGTTGAAATATACCTTAAAGAGTTTATATTTCATATATCAGAAAGAGTAAGATAAATGCTTTCTTTGCAACAATAGACATTGTTTTTATTAAGACTATACTACTTAGCCTTCCATATTAGAGACATGTATTATTACACACACACACACACACTTTTTTAGGAGGTAAGATCTTTAAGATGGGCTCTTTTGTACCAGGCTGGTCTCAGCTCACTGTGCCAATTTCATATTTCCCAATGATGGCCCTGAACTCCCGATCTTCCTGCTTCTGTTTCCCAAGTGTCTGTGCCACAGGCACGTGCCTCCCACTCAGCCGTCCATAATAGATTGAAATCAGTGCTTCCTGTGTTTCCCTATCCTACTAAATATAAGTTTCTTCTGGGTTTATGCCTTGGTCTTTTTAACGTATTCTCTTCGCTTTAGCAGAGTGTTTGGTGTGCTAAAGGTGCTTAAACACACCTTTATTTTCTGGGTTTCTGCTGCTTTGGCATCTGGGGTGCCATCAGGAGATTGTCCTTCCCAGAGTCAGTCATATCTAGAAATCTGAAACTGGCCTGTAAGCATGACTTTCACATGCAAACCAAGCAACCCAGAATGCTTGCTTCTGTCACATTCTCCACGGGGCTGTCACCCAGAGCCACCACATGCTTACCTGCCCTCATGGTCCCTTAGCCAGGGGCTGAAAAATAGGGACAGGCCCTGTGCCTCAACCCACTGATTCATACAAATGGGCTAATTATCAGTTGGCTCATTCTTCCCTCTATTTCTATCCTTCTTATAGAAATTGTAATACTGACTTCCATGCATAGTTTCTCTGCCCTGGCCTGGGAGCTGACTTGGTTTTTCTTGTGGTATGGCTGTGTGAACTGTAAGTATAAATGATCTCCAATTTCTCTACTTCCCCTCTCGCTTATTTTCCATAGGTCTCACAATGCTGCCCTCACTGGCCTTCAACTGGGAGATCTCCTACCTCAGCCTCCCCAGTGACAAACTAACTTTTAATTGCAATAAGGTCCTGGCCTGTTAGCCTCACAATAGCTGACATTTCAAAACTTGGACCACTGCTGGTGAATTAATAAAAGAACAAGTATATAAAAGATGAAAGGGCTGAACAAATAGTGTAAATCATATCAGTGTCATAGGTTTTGCTTTAGACTGTTTATGTTGAGAAGTTTATCCTCTCTGATCAAGTCAAACTGAAGTGTATTTCACAAGTATAAACTTAAAACAGTATAGTTACTGAGCATCTCAGGAGAGATCAGCCGTGTCCACTCTTCATGTAGCTTGTAGCAGATGTAAACCACCTTCTTTGCTAAGCTGAAAGAACCTTTGATTTTGACGTCTTGACAACCCTCATTAGATGAGACGTGCACTGTAGTCATGTTTGTTTAGTTACATTTGAACAAAGTCATCATTCCAGCAGCTCCCTGGCAAAGCACGGTATTTAGAGAGGAGTTGAAAGTCAGGCCTGTTGATCAAATGCTGACCTCCTAAAGTTTTTCCCACATTAAACTCCCATTGCTAGAGGGCTTTAAGAAAACCAGTGTTGGCATGGTAATAAAGCACGGCCAAGGCAGTGTCATTGGCTTGCCTCCTCCGTGACAGATATCACTAATCAATCAGAATGATGTAAGGGATCAGAAGCCTCAGCAGAGCTGTTTGGGCAGACTACAAAGGAGATGAAGTCAAAGCTTTAAGTGACAAATGATTGCCATCATTAGCCTGGTCTCTTTCTAGAAAACACAGCCTCTGTTTTTCCTGTTCTGGCTCTTGAAAGTCAAAGTCCATTGGTTGGGCACAGAGCCTGGATGCACACACATAGTTTGTCTAACAAACAGTATACTGGGTTAAACTTCCACTTCTCCTGTTCTTCTAAATTTGAATTCTGAGAGGTCATTTATCTAGTGAGTAATATACTAGACAACACCTTGAAAAATTAGTCTTAATATCTCCAAATTTGAACACACTTGGGAGTTTCCTTCAGCTAACAAATTCTTTTCTTCTCCATATGCTACGTGTAGTATATATGTTCATATGTGTCTTGTCTGTGAGCAGATGCATGCTATGTAGGCTGGGTGTTTTCTCTCTGGCTCTCTAGTCTTTGAGTGGGTCTCTCACTCAACCTGTAGCTCATCATTGGGCTGGACTGGATGGCCAATGAGCTTTGCAGATCTGCCCGTCTCTGTCACCTCAGCACTGGTGTTGCAGATGCTGCTGCTGTGCCAGGTTCACGAGTGCACGGACTCAAGCTTCAGGTCCCCACGCCTGTGCAGCAAGCACTTTTACCCATAGAGCCATCTACTTTGTTTTTGAGACACAGTTTTGATCTGGAGCCCAGGCTGGACTTGAACTTGTTATTACTGGGGTTGCAGGTGTTGCCAACATGCTGGGCCACACTTTGAAAAACTTCTAAATAAGAAATTATTAAAATATACAAATACAAATCTTGTAGTGGTAGGGAAGAGGGAAGAGAAAATAGTAGTTTTTCAATGATAATCCTTAAAAGTAATATAGTCAGAAAATGAGGAAAAGTTAATATATATCGATGGCTATTACATCTCAGGTGTTTTGCACGTAAGACCTCACTGCATGTAAGAACTCATTGTATATAAGAAATTATCTCAGTCTCAGAGAAACCTAGTGAAGTCATTATTATAGTTTTAGAGACAACTGACTCTTATTTATCTACAGTAATGACAAAGAGGATCACAGACAATTAAATCTGCATAATCCCCAAAATGCCGTTTCCCACCTTGCCTTCATCTCCATCTTTCATCAAGTTTTCAACTCTGGATATAAACGTGTTTTAACAAAGTTTCCTGATTCCCACTTTCTAACCTCTGGTGCAGCTGCAAAGCATTGAGGTAGCTGCAGCACAACAGGGAGTCCAGGGAAACTGGAGAAGCCAACCTTGAAAAAGTATTGTGTGTGCTAAATCCCCCTACAAAAGAATGAATGGTGTGGGTGTATGGGTAAACCTGATGCCACCGGCTGTCAGACTGCAAGGCCATGAACAGGGTGCGATAATCACCTTGCATCAATTGGAAGTAAAATGTATAGGGTTAGGTTCTAGAGTCACATTCATTCATTTATTCATTAGTTCATTTGGCAGTTATTTATTCATTTACCAAGGGGCTTGCTGTACTTGAGCTCCCAATGAGTGCCTGAGAACACAGCTATCCACTAACCCATCTAGAGGCAAATGGGGGAGAAAGGCCAGCTAGAGGCATCTAAGGAGCTTGGGTTCCTTCTAGGCAGAGACTGCTTCAAAAATCTTTCTGAAAAATGGTTATAGATTTATACTTACAGATTTAAAAACTTGCTTTAGATAGAAGACTTTGGTCAAAACCAACATACTGAAAAAAGGATAATGTGGACAGAGTTCACAATTCTCTCTTTCTGGTCATAAGGGACATAGAGCATAGGAAAAAGAACTGGAGTGCTTAAAGTTCTATGGGAAAGTATATTTATTTAATTGTGGCCTAAGTTTTGAGTGAAGTTTTTACATATATATTTCTTTTTGTTGCACAATGCTTCTCAGTACCTAGGAACGCCAGCACACTCTAACCTAAAAAATGAGATTATGCCAATTATCCAAGGTTTGAAAGATGGCAGCAGCAGCAAGTGATTGGATTGAAATCCAAGAAGGTGTTTTACATAGAGAAGTTCCCTATTTCATCATTCACTTTCTGTATTTCAAAATGAGGTTGAGGGGAACTATTGATCTGCTGTGAATTCAATGGTATCCGTTTGCTGCCCCGGACTTGCTCAGGTAGAGCTCAGAAAGGGTCAGAGGGGAAATAAAGTCAGGTGACTACAGCCGCTTCTGAGCAAACAGCTCTCCCTCAGAGCTGCCCATCCTTTCCATCCTTGGTTGGTAGGAAAAAAAACATAAACGTTTATCTCCCTGAATAGTCTTTCTTTTGCAGTGGCAACTGACAGTGGGGCTCGGAGTGTATGTTGGAGCAGCGGTATCCATCTGTAAGTGCTCAGAGCACTTCGATTCTCTATGAAAGAGCTACAAATGTTGACTTTTATGAGAATAAATCCAACTGATAAAACAAGAGGAACCACCGAACACACCCACAGAATGTAATGTATACTTTCCAGTTGGAACGTACTAACGACCTACGTTAAATTCACATGCAACATCACTTAGCCACGAGCTGACTGCTAATTCCGTCCCAATGCTACTATTTAGCGAGATATAGAGATTTTATGAACAGCAGTTTCTTCTGACCATTTTTTTTTTAATTTTATGGAACCGCAACTACGCATCACAGAAATTTTTTTTGTGTGCCACATTTTAAACACGTGGCTTTTAAAATGAAAAAAACCTGATTTATAAAAGGCAAAAAGCTTCACTGGCGGATCTTGACTAATGTTTTCTAATGCTGCTAAGCAAAGTGGCAAATCAAAGAAACCCGTTAATGGAAACAGGGAAATGTGGATGGAGTAAGAACTTTTGAAAACAGTGGAGATTTTATGTTTTCATCTATGACATTTTGTGTTCATGGGAAAGTAACGTTATGCTGAAAAGATGTCTCTTGATTTTTTTTTTTTTTCAAATGTTTCTTTTTTTCATTACCATTGGTTCCTGGAATGAAATTCCAGTGAAAATAAAATAAGGAGAAGGGAAACCCCAGAAAGATCCCGCTGACCCATTCTCCTTAAGGAATGGTAGGGCTCTGCCATGAACTGGAGACGCACAAAACCAAATGGCAAGTTAGGCCCAGCTCGAGCCTTGTTTAGGCCTGAACTGACAGCAAGGCCATCACCATCTGTAAGCACTGCAGTTTGTACATCCTCAGCTAAACACCAATTCGTTTTTATGGAGCAATGTTTGTCTTGTCACCAAAGATTTCTGAATTTTTCACATGTGCTCATGTTAACCATAAGATGTACCTTGTTTATTCTGTCACGTGGATTTATGGGCTGACTGGACTGAAACGAGTTCTTGTTTAAATTTACTATGGCTATAATTTCACGATTGCTTAGCTTGAAGGGCAATAGCTAAATCTATGTGGACAACAGATGTACTTTAACCTGATCATCCAAAAGGGACCAATAAACCAACTGGCTTTTTGAAATTCAAAGCTCACGAAAATGGGATAAGATAGATTATAAACCTAAACCAAACTCATGGCTAGCAATTCTTTTCTCAATATTCACTTTATCTCCTCAAGGGGAAAAAAGGAAAAATAAAAACAAAACAGAACAACAAGGAAACCAAATAACAAAAAAGGACTGGAACGACTCACGTAAGATTAAAGTTTTTAAAAAGATTTTATTTTGTTCTGACCGTGCATGATGGTTTTGTGGCTGCACATTATGAGCATAGCCTTATTTCATTGTTATCCTTAACAAAAAATTATAAAAACACTCAAGTTAAATCTATACCAAATATTATGCTGCCAGAGATGTTCAAATATTAGCTTGCTCCTAACAGTCTCCACACCAGTGGTGCAGCAGAGAGGGCCCAGTGTGGAGAGTTAGCAGCCCTGGTTCTCACGACAAGGTCAGCATGATCCCATCATTTTCTCTTTTCTACATGTGAAACCTGAGACGCATTTTTAGCTAGTGTGTCCTCCAATGGGTCCCAAGAACCTACTTCTCCTGCGGATTGACCAGTCACACTGGAAAGTTCTGTACCCAGAGACACTTACAAAACACCAGGTCCAACAAAACTACACATCCATCTTTATTACAGGACTTCCTAGAGCTTGGACTGAGCCAATATTCAGTCTCTCTATGAGGGAAATATGGCAGGAGTCATTCTCAGTCGCATTTGACTGTGAAGCATGTGCTTTGAGAGGCATGCCGAGGGGCCAGTATTGTGGGAGATGGATTCTGGGAAAACGTGAGCTGAATTATCACCAAGATCCCATCTCACTCTGTGAGAGTGACATTTAGTACCTGGCATAAATTTTAAATATAAGGGTGTGGTAGGCGATGGGTAAGATTCTCAAAGCCTCCCCCCGCCATGTCATTCAATTACAGACTTTTCTTGTTACACCTGTTAGTTTAAAAAATCTGTTCATTCTCACCACTACTCTACGCAAGCACACAACTAAATCAGCATGACCCAACAAGTTGTACTTCAAAGCTACACTGAAAATTTGTACTAAATGCTTCCAAGTCCTCAAAGCGGGGAAGAAATGGATTACAGAGCCTGGGAATGAGACATCACACGCATAAAAACAGCTAGAGGTGCCTACTCAGCTATTTTGTTGCTAGAGCTATGGCAGGTACTTATTAGCTATTGTTGTAACTTGGATGAGATTCCAAAGGGGATAAAATGGGAGATGTTTTATTAGACACTTCTGTCAATCATGTATGCTCTTGGAACTTGTCCATCGAAATACAGTGATTACCTCAGACTTAAGAAACCTAAAGGGCCCAAAGCCAAAACTGAGAAAGGGACATTGACTCTTCTTGGTGTCTTCAACTCTGCAATTGCTGAAATCAAACTGCAGTTCCTGTGGGGACTTTCAGAGCCCAGTTGTACGTCTATGCCTGATGATAAGCAACAGCACCGGCACAGATTCCTTCCTCTGTGGGAGAACATCTTTCTCCACAAAGTGAAGGATGTTTCATCTAAAATTCCTCTAGTTTGGTTTCTTGCCTTAAGGCTGCCGCTACTAGCTGCTCATGACAAGAGGTAAAGGAGGAAGAAACAAAATAGCAATAGGGGCCAAAAAAAAGCAAGGGCTGTTCACACTACTTTCCAAAATGGTGGCTCTTTTGCCATTCAAGAGGCCTTTCTTCCTATCTTTCACTTCTCCAAATGAGCTTTCATTGGTGTCGGCTCCATCAGCCGAGGAAAGGGGCAGGAGAGTGGCTTCAGCCTGTCAGAGGCCTGTCAGTGTAGCCAGTTAGGTATCTCAAGAAGCACAAAGCGAGCACCTCAGCCAGACTGAGCGTGCACAGTTAGACAAGCCATGCAGTCAGAAGCTCTATGTGGAGAATATGTCCTCTTTGCAAGTAAAGGCTTTTTCACAGCTAACTTCTTTCAAAGCCACCTTGTCTCCTGTATATGTTCCCTGTGTTTTTATTTTGTGTTTCCTCTACAAGTCCATACGCAGAGAAGTTTAGCTTTCCAAGGAGAGCTGTTAAGAAATGAAGTAGCCAGAGGAGAGCATGCTCTCAACTCAAGAGTAACTCTTCTGCCTGGGATAGTAAATAGCTTCACTAAATACTTGCAGCAACATTTACACACACACACACACACACCATATACCTATGTACACAACTACCTTTAAACATGTAACACAATCCTTGAAGCAAATTCCCAAGGTTCTCAGACAACTTGCAAAAGCTGCTCCCCTGATTCTAGCCACATTCTCTAACATATTTTTCCTTATCCCGCCATTTGGATCAAGTACATACTTTCAAATTTGTAGACAAGTGAGGCATTTTCCAAGAAAGCTGCCTTCCAGTATGTTTCTTCAGATCTCCCGGGTGTAACTACTGCCCAGGCAGGAAGGAGCCTCAGGTGTGTGAGGAAGAACAGGAAGTGAGAATTAATTATAGGTTCATGTAGTTGGGCATTTGAATAACAAAAAAAATCGCATTTTCACTTTCATTTATTTGTTCCGGACAAATCCTCTTAAGCTGACATTTCATTCTAATTGGTCAGGTTTTTGTTTTGTTTTGTTTTAAGTGTGAGAATTTGTACTATGCCTTATAGGCTTAAAATTTTGTCATTGAAAAAAAAAGATGTTTTTACTATGTCATGATAAAAGTATTCTTCTTTCTGATTATGCTTGGAACTTCTTCCCTTACCTGGCAATGTATAGTTACAGAGTGTTTCCATGCTACATGTCCTAGACGCATAGTGATGTCACAGTTTACGTGTAAAAATCTTCGGGTAGAAGTAATATAGACTTGGCAAAAGGCAAAATAATTGAATAAATAAATAAAGTTACTAATTTAAAAAATACTCATGTGACCCATAGCACAGAGCAAATGCATCTTTGAGTATTATGTGATCCTGAGGGAGGGGTGTGGCCTGGGGGGGAAAAGGCTAAAGCATACGTGATCCACTTATTAAAAGAAATTATAATACTCCTGTACTTGGATAGCAAATAACATAGGTGCATTTGGATACTTTAAAATATGACTGATGATAACATTTGTGTGTGTTTGCTTTGAAGTGGAGGACAATGTAAGGGCTTGGAACCAGTCCTGGGGGTGAGGCTGCTAACGCACGTGTAAAGTAGAACATCTCCGGCCTCTGCTTCAGACATCTCTCCTTGGAGTTTCAAGACTGCACAGAAGGAGAGTCTTTTCAGTATGATCTTATCACTTTGATGAGCCATGTGCTAGGGAAAACTGAAAAGCATTGTGCTTGGTACTCGATGAAAGCGGAAGGCAGCATGCCTGGAGGAGCTGCTGTTTCACATACATGCCTTTGCTTCACTTCTCTGGCCACACGTCACCCTAGTATCCCTATCGTTTTGAGCGCTCCAATGGTCCACTAGCTGTCAAGTTTATTGGGAGTTGGTTTTGCAATTGCTAGTCAGATCGGGTGGAGTGAGGGCTCAGCAGGCAATAGCTTGACAACCTGAGTTTGAAGCTTGGGACCCACATACAATTTTGTATGCAGTGGCTGAACTTGTAATCCCAGCACTCTTGAGGCACAATGGGATATGGGGACAGAAGAAGTAGCCAGGAGAACTGTGCTTAGTTGGCACAGTGGCAGAAAGCAGAGGGGTCTTATCTCAAAGGCAAGGGAAGGGAGAAGACTGAATCTCGCAAAGCGTTCTCTTGACCTCTACATACATTCTATGGCACCTGAGTGCTTACACCCCCACACTTACAAATTACATAAATAAATACTTTTTTTTAAAAACTGTGAGGTGAATTTTGAAAGGTTTAGAAAATCCCTATGATTTTTAATAGCTAAAGTTATTCCATATGTCCAAAGATGGAATGGATTGGAATAAATTGGAATGGGTTAGTGAGTTCTCTGTCACTGGAGAATTGAAGATGGGAGATAATTGGCAGGGATGTTGTAGAGAGAATTCAAGAGCTAAATGGATAGGTCATTGGGAAACTATGCTGACCAGGGTTATATCTTTTCTTTTAGTGATGGTTGATGGCCGAGACATGAAATTGGTAAGAAGCATCTAGTGTCTAGAGTGCTGGATGCTGAGAAATATCAGAGCCCTCTTAACTGTGATGTGCCACATATATTATCCCCATTTAATAAGACAGCGCAGCAGATTTCCAGGGGCCCTTTAATGAGAATTGTTTATTGAATACGAATTAGTTGTTGAATGGATCTTACATTCAAAACACACATTATTTCCCTTTTTCTAACTAGATTATGTTGTGAAAATAGAGCTTTAAAAATTACTTCATAGTTTGTAAAAAAGAAAAAAGGTAACAAATTAACATTTGACTATAAGTATCTTCTTTCATAAAAAAGATTCTGCATTTAATCATTTTCAATAGTAACTGTCTGTATGTATGTTTCCATTTTTCTTCATGGGGATCATATTTAGCTTCATTTCATAGACACCGAGCCTTTAGCTTTTACAAATATGTCTACTAGGAAATTATATAAATATTCTGTGTTCAAATGCAGTGAGGTGCAACCTAAATTTTCAACAGCACACCTGAGAGCACTAAAAAAAGCTTAAAGTGTTGCTGTTAGATTGGACAATAATTCTTGAGGAACTTATCTTGTCCTTGTGTTTTGATAGTTTTCTAACCTGCCCTTTATTCATTTGTTGAGATCTGTGTTAGATTCCCATTCCCCCAAATATTCTTCTCAAATACATCAACCAAAGATAGTGGAACTGCCACTCATAAAGATGCCTTTGAGATACAAATGTGCTATTTCTCTTGAGAAGGAACTTGCTGCTATGGCCAGAGTGTGTGGGAGAAGCTGCCTCTCAACTTTATAATCCCAGACCCTTACTTCCAGAGATAGCGTTTGTGCCATATCCAGCTCTCCCCACTGATTTTAAGCACCATTTATTATCAGTGCTAAGGGAACAAACAAACAAACAAACAAACTACCACTACTGAGCCTAAAGGCAAATGCTCATAATATGTGACTGTGGGTTGGTGTAAGCTTTTGTGTGTCCGTAGGTGGGTGCATGTATGTGCCCATTTGTTCAAGTGCATGTGAAAGCCATAGGCTAAGGCTGGGTTAGCTTGGTTTTTAGAAGCCTTTTTCTCACCAATTGGCCTAGGATGACAGTTTGGTTGGAAGGCTCAGTGGTGCACTGGTGTCTACCTTCTAAGCCTTTGTCACCAGATAGCTGCTCTTCTTTGTTACTGCTGTTTGTTTTGTTATTTTAAACTTGTTTAATTATTTGTTTGTTTGATGTGTAGGTATTAAGTGCTTTGTCTGCATGTACACCTGCACACCAGAAAAGGGTATCAGATCCCATTAGAGAGGGCTGTGAGTCACCATGTGACTGCTGGAAATTGAACTCAGGACCTCTAGAAGAGCAGAGCAGCCAATGCTCTTAACTGCTGAGCTGTCTCTCCAGCCTCTATTTATTCATTTATTGCATGTGTGTTTGAGATCTTGTAGAGGTCAGAGGTCAACTTGCAGGAATTGATTGTAAAGTTTCCCGAATAAGAGGCAAAGTTGGTATTTTTGTAGGCTAGGTTGGCCTGAAAATAGCTGTGCAGGTGGGCTGGCTTCAGAGTCCTGGCAATCCTCCTTCTTGCACCTTTCTAGAGCTGAGATGACACTGTGAGCGCACCATGCCTAGCTCGACCTCCCACTGCTCTAACTCAGAAACAAGTCACCAAGAGTGGCAGTGCCTCTTCCCTTCTCCATTTCTTCCTGGGAAACATCATTATGTTTCTGAGTGAATCAGAGCCAAAGCCCTTAATACCTCTAAAATTCTGGTGGGATTAGAAATTGTTCTGGCCAATGACTAAAGAGTTAGCATTGAACATTACAAAGAAAACGTTAAATCTGCTGCCAGGTCATTTACTGCAATGTTAAAAGCTGAAGAAATGAGTCTGCCCAGCACGCTGGAGCCTAATAATGTAATTGTAGCTGGTGTGTGGAGGAGATGATGGAAGAGCCTTCTAACACAGCTCTTGAAGGGGTTTACTGATCCCTGCACAATAACTTTTCAGCGATTCATATAGCCATCATTTACAGAACCATTCCTAAATCAGCATATTGACTTCATTCTGAGCGCTTTGCCTTTTATATCAATCTCCCAGTTGCAATCAGCTATTTTAAATCATGATCCTCCAAAGACCTTCTCCACCCCTGTAAGCAGGATTTGGTTTTTCAAACTTTGGGTCATACAATTAACGATTAGAGAGCCATTTGTAAGTACACAGAACATACAGGCGATATGTTAAAAAAAAAAAAAAAAAGGCACGAAAAAGCAGGAAGGCAGTGAGATGGCTCAGCAGGTAAAGTTGCCTACTCCCAAGTCTGAGGACTTGTGTTTGATTCCTGGAACCTACAGTGTAAAAGGAGAGACCAGCTTCCACAGTCTGAACTCTGTCCATATATCTGCGCTATGGTACATATATACTAACACACTCCCAACAAATGAATAAATGTAATCATTTTTAAAAAGCAAAGCACAAAGAGATAGTCAGGATATTTGGTGCTCCTTTTCCTAAAGAAGGAAATAAAGATATAACACTGGACTTTGTATTGTAACACATCTGTTGCTAGTCTAGGTGGTGGTCAGAGGTGGGCATAGGTTTCTGCTTGGGAGCTGTGTGACCCTACACTAGACAAACAAACACATTTAAAACATGCTGTTGGCTAACATGGGTTTAGGGCCAGTGTACACTCTTCATAAAAGAATACAGAAATTCTAAGGATATACGCCATTTGATCTACCAGTTTCATTTCTAGGAAGTAAGGTTTTGGTACACGCACAGGCCACAAAGACACAAAAGACAAATAATAATTTAAACTCTATATACACACACACTCACTCTTGTGCACCACAGGGCATGTGTCTGTACGGGTTACAGACAAATAGAGAGTCTGTTCTTTGTTTGTGTCACATGGGTCCCAGGGACTGTGCTCAGTCAGCAAGTCCCTCAACCATCTGAGCCTTCTCACTGCCCAGGAAACATACGTTGATCTCTTTTTAAAAGTTCTTTTGAATGTTTACATATGTGCATGGGTGTTGCTGTAAGTGTGTGTGTGCATGCCCCGATCTTGATGGCTAGGCTCCAAGGCTGCAGATCTCCACTACTGCCCCAGCTTTGTGGGAGCCCTGGGAATTCAAACTCAGCCTGCACGGCAGGTGCTTACCCACCTATTCTCCCCAGCCTTACTGTGGTCTCTTCAGTCCATGTTTGGTCTGCCCTTCCATCCTGTGCTTCCAGCCTGATGTGAGCTTGATGAATGTGAAGTCGACATGCCAGTTAGCTGCTACTATTTTTACATTCGCTAGAGGAAGGGGAGTAGAAAACACATGAAGAACCAACATGATGTTGGTTTTCTACTTTGTTCCCATTTGATTTCACCTCGACGGAATGGTATGTTAATACATTTGTAATATTTTATTTTCCCCATGAAGCTCCACATTGCCACGAAAGACATGGCACGCTTTTTGATTACATGCTCACTGTAAGAATTACACTGGACTTGACTGAAGGCAACATGGTGGCAAATAAACCCTCCACACATTTTACATATATAATCCTAGTGCTAGGTTCACTGATGCAAAAAGATTTTTAAAAAGTCACATCCTGCTGCAGAATAGGTGCAAAATCCCACACTATGTCATAAACAAGGGCATGTAGAATTTGACACCCTAGGGTAGCATTCTCTTGTGTCTTCAGCAATGAGGCAACAGCTGTGGAAAAAGTGCTGAACTCTGTGTGGAGTCAGTGTCCGGGGAACAGGATGGTCTTTAGCCCTGAAATGATTCTCACAGAGGACAGAGGAATCTCACTTCCATGCCCTAGCTGCCTGAGGCTGGGTCTTAACATCCCTGCTTGACAAGAAGAGAAGCTAGCTGTGAAACAGAAGGAAACCTGAAGATGTGGGGAGCACGAGGCGTCTGCTCACAGGCAGCTCCTACTCCGGAGGGATAGATGCAGGAGGGAATTACCTCACCACACCACAAGCCAGTTCCCCTCTCACACAACCTTGATGAAAGCAAATTGCAGCCCAGAGCTGAAAGTGTCAGGGTCAGGGGGTTGTGAAATGTGGTGAGCTCATTTTAGCACTGTGGGTACTAATTTGTTTCACTAAATCTCTATAAAAATAAAGATATCAGCATCAGCGTATGACAGAATACTCATGAATATTCATGGAGATATTCTGTTAGGTCCTAAACTATATTCATACCAGGAGACCTCTCAGCAGCAAGCAACAGCATTACCTATTTGCAAAAAGATTTCCCCACTCCTTAGACTGATTAATAACTGGCAGTCTCTTCCCTCCATGCAAATGCTATCTGTTTCCTTTCCCGAGGACATTCCCTTATATTAATGCACAGCAATATAGTGCTCCAGTCTTTCATTTTCTCCCCTCCCTTATAACATAGGTTTCTAATGTTTTCACTCAAGGTGGTGAGACAGCTGTTTCTAATGAATATGGGGAACTTGAAGTACTGAACTTGCTCTGTCATGATGAGCAGCTCTCTAGCACTACTAGGGACCGCTCAGCAGCCTCCTTTGTGTGAACAATCCAGGGAACTTTAGTGAGCAGAATAGAGTAATGGAAAGAACTTCTGGGGTTGTTCCAATGACCACAGAGAGCTGCCTCAATGGATTGACTGGAAAAGGCACACAATGCTGTGGCCCCGCTCTACAGCACAGATCAATATCGATAAATAGGAAAAGGCTATTATGATTTTCTAAAGGCAAATGCATGCAACTTCCTGTTTTCCATTCTTTCTTCCTACCTCCATTCCAATTTCTTTCTTTCTTCCTTCCTTCCTTTCTTTCTTTCCTTCTTTTGGAGAAAAGGTCTTATGTAGCCCAGACTGGCCTCAAATTCCCCATGTAGTTAAAAGTTATCTGAGCCTTCTTTTCCCACCTCCTGTGTGCTGAGATTATAGTATGCACCAGCACGCCAGGCCAGTGCAATCTCAAACAACTTACATCCCCACCCCCAGGAGTTCTCTCATTTGAGGTGTGGTGCTGTAATAAACTGGTTAAAAGAAGCCTAAATAAATACCTGTCCAGGACAGTCCTTCTGTGGTGTCCATTATCCTCCGGGTAAGAGGTTATGTTACATGTGGATTTATTTCAAGCTTGTACTCTTATGGTTTCTCTCTTCAGCGGTCTTAGAAAAACCACTTACTTAAAAAAAATTTAATAATCCATATCTCTTCTACAAAAGCTACATGAGCAAGAAAAACCACACTGGATTATAAAAAATGGATCAGTGTTTCTTATGCATCTTGTATTGTGATTAAATATAGTTGGTTGTTTCTACTGAATTAAACTAGCCCGAGCCTTATAAAATTTTAAGACAAAATATTTTAGTTCTAATTTTTATGCCTATTTAATGATTAACACATCACCTCTGAAACTGTTAGAAAAAGGAAGGGAGATAATACTATCTTTAGATTTGGTGGGCTTTTCAATTTTGTTTTTTTCTTTCCCAAACTGTTTTGTCTAAGTCCATCACATAAAACAGTCTACAGTTTCACAATACTTACACTGTTTTATATACTATTAAGATACTTGCCATAAAGTTCTTGGTAGTGTTGAGGACTGGAATCTAGTGACACCAGGATTTGGAGAAACAATCAGTTCTAAAAATTTCATTCTTCCCAGAGAAGCATAAAGGTTCTGTGCCATGAAGTGCTAATTCTTGACTGATAAGACTTAGTTTGCTATCATGCTTATCTCCTAACACTCCATACCACAAGACTTCTTGGCTAAGATGCTATTTATTTCAAGGCTATGAGAAAAAGGCTGTTCCTATAATTACTGCTCTGAGCCATGCAATGTAATTCGATGCCACTGATATTGAGGGGGAAGCCAGAGGCCACAAGCATCTGCTGGCCAAGTGCCACATCTTGATTCTTTCTTGGATGTATCCTGCCTACCACTTCACCTTAGAAATTTCAGTGAAGTGTGGATTGGTTCTGGAGAGAGGAAGGCTTCAGGAGTGGGTGGTAAGGTTGTAAATGGGACTTTTAGCTCCAAAATTACAGAGCTCAGTGTACTTCACATACTTGTCAAGGCTTGGCTGTGAAGCCTGGGGCTTGTCCTCGTCTAACACTGGAATCCTTCTGTGACTGCTGGTGGCCTCTAGGTCATATACACTGACACCCAAGGGAATTCACTGCCAATAATCTACTTGGTAGGTTCTGACTTTGAATGTTTAATTCTGCCTCTGACAGTGCCACTCAAAGGGGAATCTTGAGGGTAAGGTGGAAGGGGTGGGGAGGAAACAGCAACTAGTCAGAGATCCGGGCCCTTCTTTGTGGGCAGTCTAGCTGACCTGCACACAGTGGAGACTGGAGGGCCAACATCTGGCAAAGTAAGGCAATCTGTTGCCGTCCCTTGAACAGCAGCCAGTAGACCACTTTGTCACCTGGTGATAAAGTTGGCTTCTTGCCCGTTTCTTCTTAAAACAGCAAATAACATACAAGACTCAGCATCCCTGTGAGGTCGTCTCCTAGTTTTTAATAATTCCTTGTATTTATTTAGTGCTGTTTCCTTCTCCCAGGAGTTAACTAAAAGAGTTTTCCATATGTTACTTCAATACTCCTCATTACCGCCCCTTGCCGGGCTGGTTAGAGAATGATGCTAATGGGGTCAGCACTCAGCCTCCCTCTGTCTGCACAGCCAACCTTACCTAATTATTTTAGAGAGCTTGCAAGAAGCCGCTAAGGTCACAGACAATACCACAACAATAACAGTAATGCTAATGACAGCATCTAATGATTACCAAGTGTTTACTCTGGGCCACACATTTTCCAAGTGCCAATCAGATTTGAGTGAATTCACCTTCCCAAAACTCTAAGGAAGATGGATTATTTATGCCCATTTTAAAGAAGAAAGCCAAGGAAATTCAGTGACGACTCAAAATCACACAGGAGTAGTGAAACAGAGCAATCCACTCTATCAGTCTATTTAAAGAGACTGAATGCTTGCCCATAACTCAATAGTGCTTCCCTACAGGTCTTACTTGAGATGGCATGACTTCATGCACAGATCCAGAATCATATCTGCCCATCAAGTGCAAATGACTGAGGTGAATGACTGAGAGAAGCACAGTTGGTGAAGCTATCAGTTCAGAGAACGCGCCATGCTTCACAGCACAGATGCTCTCCTACTTAACCTTCATGATAACACTCAGAAGTAGGCTACTGCCTCAGTCTTCAGATTGGAATGCAGAGGGTCAGAAAGGCTAAGCAATTTCAGTATTGCTATTTAGTAGAGCATGCAAAAATAGAGAAGAAATCTACTTCCCATGCATATACAAACGAGATGACACTCCACTTTTCTGAAAGAAACTATATATACATATACATATATATATATGGAAATATATATGTGTCTATATACACATACATACACATATATGTACACATACACATATGCATATTTATATATACATATATATCCACTAATAAGTCATTATACGTGTGTGTGTGTGTGTGTGTGTGTGTGTGTGTAAACAAGTACAGAGGCAATGAGTTATCAAGAACATTGGAGTCCACACTTTTGGGCTTCCATCACTGTGTCCTTTTCTTATAATGGTCACATAGCTTTTTGGTCCTGTTCACTTACCGTAGTCAAACAGAAACCAAGTCAAGCTTTTGGGCCACTGGAGCAATGGTGAGATGTTGATAACAACACTAGTTACAAGTTAACAGGGATGCTGGATTCTACCTTATTTGTTTACTGCAGGATTCAAGTCTATAACCCATCTAAATGCTTGGGACAAAGCCAGCTCTCCACAAATGTTTGACTAGATATTACTATCTAAAAAATGCCTCTCTGACATTTGAAGCCATTGGAACCACTGAGCAACTATTCCCCTCTCTGCAGACACCAGATGGTTTTGAAAGAATGATATCCAGGAAGCCCAGACTCTGGCATCAGGCACACCTAGGTTGAGACCCTAGCTCTGCCATTTCCTCCTTTAGGGGCTTGGGAAAGCTAGTTGCTCGGTTTCCCTTAGCTTCAGTTTCTTAATCAGGAAATGGGGATGATGAACACTTCTGTTGTAGGATTATTAGAACAAATAAGGAATTAAGTGTGAAGAAGCTCTTCATCATAGCACAGTACAGGCTAACCAACATTAGAGACGGGAAGAATCTTCATGAGGTACTGAACTGGCAATCTTTTCTTCCATTTCCACACAAAAATTCAACGGTGGCTGCACTATGATGCTTCCGGTAGTTTTACAGACTCTGTTCTTCCAACAGGGTTCGTTGGCTCAGGGGACTTTCGCTTTTCCAGTATATAACATTTCAGAGTGCATTGTCAGGACATGTTGGCTGCCTTGATGCGTAGTTTGGTGCCTGTGTGTACTGGCATTAACAAGGGAAACCACACAGGGCAAGCTGAGCACTTCACATTTTGCTAAACAGCAGCCAGACCTTCCAGCAGGCCATCATGGTGAGCTGGCTACAATAACTGTAAAGCCAGTTCTGGGGTGGCAAGTTCCCTGTAGCTTAATAGCAAAACCAAAAGAAAGACCGCCCCCTCCCCCTTGTATTGCTTCCTGTACATTATGCTCCAGCCAGACAACGCAATCTGGATAAGAATTTTACCTGAATGCAATTCTTCCATTGTGGTTAGTAAACCAGTCTCTTTGTTCCTTTTAGTTGAACTTAACCTAACCACAGGTAGGGTGTAGAATTTCCTCCTAATGCCCAGAGATCCACTAACAAGTCATTTAACATTAGTATTGTTCTATTTCCTTTCAAGTTATAACACAACAGGTAACAGTTTAAAACAACAATAATAACAACAAAGACAAAACAGCAACAAAACAAAACAGACACACCCTTAAGGTTTTGTATATTGACAGTATTCTGAGGCTAGTCTTCAGGAAGGCTCAAAGCACCCTTTTCTCTCAATCCCAAGCACTTTGTTATCTTCCCCAAAAGCTCTCACATATGCAAAAGGGACAAGGCACACATCTGACAACCTCTCAGGACACTTAACCCTTGAAAATTCCTCTTCCAGCTGTCACAAAACAGTAGAGACCAAGGTGAGGGGGTAACGCTTGACAGTCTTACCTGCCATCAAAGTTTATTTTTGTTTCCTGTCTAACTACCACAATCTGGATGCTTCTGATGAAGAACAGAAAGTGTATCAAGTATGCTGTAAAAAGACGCCCCACACTTGAGATAAGGAATGCAAAACAGGGCAGTAATGGAACCTGTCAACAGAGACTGGGAGTTCAAATGTGTTTTCACGTAAACTTTCAACCAGACTAACTCAGATAGTTTCTTTTCCTCCAGACTTATACTCCTTTTTGGTGAAACACTGATAAATGGGTGTTGCCTGACACATCTTGCTTGTTGTACCTGAAAGACCCAACGGTGCCTTAAAGAGCATCATAGAGAACCACCTTAAATAAATACCGTACTAGCAAGGAGGTAACAAGGCACAGCTCGTGGGCAGGAGTCTGCACAGTGCCTGGTATACCATGGGTATCGTGTACTACTCGAGGCCCTGCCCAGACCCTAGCCTTCTGTCAGTCTATGAAAGCACCTGGCTTGTAAAGAACAATGGGTACTGAGCTTAGCTGAGGGGTAAGACTACACTTTTGAGGGAACTGACTATGAAGCTTTTCTCAGTGTTCTTTGTAAGTGATGCTAAGGTTGCTATGCTAGCTAGTCTTATGGCAACGGGACACAGGAAGGTGTAATCTGAGAGGAGGGGGCCTCAGTTGAGAAAATACCTTCATAAAATTGGGCTGTATGAAAGCTTGTTGGGCATTTCCTGAATTAGTGATTGATAGGGAGGATGGCCCCTGGGCTAGTGGTTCTGGGTTCTACAAAAAGTAGGCTGAGCAAGCCACAAGGAACAAACCATCAGCACCTCTCCATGGCCTCTGCATGAGCTCCTGCCTCCAGGTTCCTGCTGTGTTTCAGTTCCTGTTCTGACTTCCTTCAATGATGAACAGTGCTGTGGAGGTGTAAGCTGAATAAACCCTTTCTTCCACTACTTGCTTTGGTCATGGTGTTCCATCACAGCAATATTAACCCTGATTAGGACAGTGTTCATCACAGCAATGGTAACCCTCATTAGGACAGTGTTTAATCACAGCAATGGAAGCCTAACCAGAACAGGGTGTGTGCTCAATTAAAGGGGTGCCAATGCAATACTTCTGAAAGCCGTCAGACTGTTAAATTCAGGATCAGTCTACTCTGATATTGTTGAAAATGTTTCCTCATCTGGAGCTGTAGAGAAGGATAGAATCAAGTGTCATTTATCTACATCCCAAATTGGAAGCCAAGGCAGAGGATTCAAAAGAGAGAAGTAAAACATGATGGTAAAATTCATGGGCTAGGGCTGTTAGTGGTTTAAACACTTGTCATGCAAGCATGTTGACCAGAGTCCAGATCTTCAGAATCTTCACAAATGCTGGGTAGCTGGGGAAATTACCTGTAATTTCAACATGGGAAGGCAGAGACAGCAGATCCAAAGAGCAAGCTGGCTAGCAAGGCTAGCCCTATTGGCGAGCTCCAGGTTTGCCTGAGAGACCCTAACTCAATGAATAAAGTAGAAGAACAATTGAAAATGATTCTAACATCCATGAAGTTTCCATATGCGTGTCCTCACATACATGAACTCTCTCACATGTACAACATGCATATACATGGACACAAGACCACCCCCTACCCAAATAAAAAAAGAAATATCAAAAGGGACCAAAAGCATATGTGACCCAGAAGAGGACAAGTGACTCTGAGCATCACAGCTGTGAGTGCAGGGGAGCCAGAAAATCCTCCATGATCATGTGGAATGTGGAATTTTTTCTGCCAGTTGTATACAAAGTCAAATCTGTTGTATTTAATGGGTCTGGTCTGGAAAAGGGGTTCTCAAGTATAACTCCTGGAACTTCTCGAACTTCTAAATAGCATGATAAAATATAGATCCAGACTGGGATCCTGCTCCAGGCTAAACAAGCTTACTTGGTACATTGCTTGCCTAGAATGTATGAAACATTGGTTTTGATCCCCAATACTACACAATCCTATCATGGTAGTACATTCCTGTAATGTACCTACCACGATGGAGGTGGAGGCAGGAGGATTAGAAGTTCAAGGTCATTCTTGGCTACATAATCAATGTTGAGATCATCCTGGGCTCAACTGAAAAGAGAAAGACACTTTCCCAACACTGGTTAAAGAACCTGTATTCACTACTTTTGCAAAAAGGAAAATAAGATAAGATAAACTGTATATTTCAGAGTTCCAATGAGGCTAAGCCTTGGTCCAAGAATCCTTATTTTTGATAAGCATCCCACTTGCTAGGCATGGGGATATTTGGGGCGGGGGAGAAGAGTGTTTTTTAAATTCTAAGATAACACAGCAGACTGTGGGACATCAAACTGAAGCACACTTGATCTCTCCCTATGTGAACCATTCTACTTCATTGAGCCTTGAATTCTTCACCTCAGACCTGGTGACAGTGGACTTCTGCATAAGAATTGTTGAAACAATGAAGGTAAATATCACTTGTCATTATCATGTCTTTTGCTGACGTGGAATCTTGTAAACTTCCAAGACAGTCATGACATGGTTAGTGATCTTCAATTTCCTTATGCTGTAGCCTCTAATTATGCATTCCTACACGGCTCTTTGGCAATCTATTTCTGTTCAGAGTTTTAAACCTCATTTGATAGTTACCTGGAGTACCTGGTGATGGGAGACAGACCAACTTGCTTTGCAAGTTATGGATCCATGAGGGGAAGAGCTGTGCGGGACTGGAGTGTTTGAGGTCTGCTTTCACTGGGAGTAAATGGATACACTGTGTGGGACAGTAGCCGGGGTTAAGAATTAAGAAATAGAAGAACAGTGATTAGTGTCCCCAATGAGTTGATGAATTAGAGCAACAGTGAGAGAGAAAGGAAAAAACAGCTCAGTAGGAAAAGTTCTGGATGATCCTGGAGGAAATGATCATTATCACAAACACATAAGCAGCATCTAGCCAAATGAGGATAATAAGCTGAAAACGAGCCTGCAAGGTCCAGCCAGCACTTCAAACGTGAATGTGAGTATTGGCTGCACTGACTGAAGCACTGCTTGAAGGAACTGTGAGGTCATTTTCACTTTATCATACCTTTATGGGCCTTCTTTTCCCAGTGCTGGACTTCACAGTGTGAGAAGCATAGAGTCCTTGGACTTAGCTCAACAGATAGAAATAAAGATGACGTACGGCCTGGAGAAGAACTGCCATGGACAAGCAAAAGGAGCTGGGGTTATTTAACCTAAAGAAAGAAAAGCTACGGGGACTTTACTTCCATTCCAGGAGCTAGAGTTGACAATCACCAGATGTTGTTGAGGAAAAAACATGCTTAAGTCTAGCAGAAGGGTTTATACATGAAACAAAATAAAAGTCTTGTCAAAATCTGTACTCTGAATTTGCTCATGTGAAGAGAGAAAGACACCATTCCAAATACTGGTCAAATAGCCTGCATTCATCACTTTTGCACCGTTGTAACCAAAATGCCTGATAGAAACAGCTAATGAGAGAAAATACTTATTCTGACCTGTGGTGTCAGTCCATCGGAGAGGGGAAGGCAGAACAGGACAGCGCCTTCTGTGGTTGAAGGAAAAGAGTTGGCTGCTCACATGATGGTGTGCCGAGAAAGAGAGGAGGTAGAGTTGTGGCCAGGAGTAGAGAGTGTTGGTGTGTAGGCGAGTCAACTGGCCTGCCCTCAAGGGCCTTCAGGAGCCTGAATGTCCTATGTCATCACCTGCACCAGGTGTGAGTATATAAGGCCCACCAGCCACCCCAGCTCACTTCCTCCCTCTCTTTTTCTGTCTCTCTCTTTCTGTCTCTCTCTGTCTCTTTCTCTCTTTCTTTCTCATGTGAACCCCCTTTTCTCTCCCTCCTCCTTCCCATGATAAACTTTCTTATACCAGTATGGTGCTTGGTATAACAATCACTATTATAACAGACAGAACCTTCAACAGAACACTTCTAGGGACCTACTTCTGCTATGTAGATTTCATGTCCTAAAGGTTCTTGGAGTTTTCAAAATGCTAGAGACCAAGCCTTCAAAATTCAGGTCTGTGATGAACATTCTAGATGCAAACTTCAACAGGGTCAACATCAGACTGGAAAATGAAGCTCAAGAAAAAACAATAGACAGGAATTCTTTGAAAAGTAACAGCAGCTGTATTTGGAACTTGCCCTAGGACTGGGACAGAATTGTGGTTCAGGGCTAGGGTGCCAGATTTTCTGTAATTCAGGTTTCTCATGTGTGAAGTAAGTAGAACTGAACAGATGAATTCCATTGTCTTTTATGATTCTATGATACATGCTATGTGAGTAGTTGTGTTTAACATGTTGAAGTTTCCTGGCCATTGCGAAGAATATAATGAATGTGCTTGGAGATCTGGGCATGGACTCCAATACGCCATGATATGACATCTGTTGAATGGGCTGATGTCATGAGGCAGCCAAACTGGAGAGAGCTACATAGTCTTGTGGAGGAGCATCTGGCTTTGAAAGAAGGGCAAGAGAGAGAGAGAGTGCAGGCTCTTCCAGAGATACAGATGTAGGGAACAGAAATGGAGCATGAGGGATACCAGGAAGCCATGTAGAAATAAGGACAGGGAAAGAAGAGAATGTGGGTCACTCCAGGATACACTGATTGTTTGATGTTAATGTTGGTGTGGCTGCAGAACTCATATGTTGAAGTCTTACCTCCAAGATTATATTACTGTGAGAGAGGAGCTTTTCAGATTAGTGCCCTTATAAAAGAAGGCCAAGGGATGTTCTTTAGTCCTCCCTCTATGTGCAAACACAATGAGAAACAACCTATGAGCAGGAAAACAGGTTCTGCTCAACAGGTTCTCACTTCAGGACTTTCTGGATCTTTGTCATGGAGTTCCTAACCTTCAGCTGTGAGTAATAAATTTTTGTTGCCATCCAAACTGTGATATTTTGTTATAGCAACCTAACTAGACTGAGACTGACTGAGATTAAGCTTTAGTTAAGGGACTAAGCAAAGCCCGGAGATATTGTTCAGACTCAAAATAGATGAGGAGATCACTCCAGGGACTGTTATCTGAAATAAAGAGTGATAGAAGCACTGTTCATGTAGGGAAAAGGTATTCACTTCTTCAGAGTCCTAAGTCTGCAAGCACATAACCTTCGAAGCTAGACAGTTGTTTTCCATTTGAACTCTGCTATTAGCATGATGACCATGGAAAAGCTGATAATCCTTATTAGTACAGTTTTAAGATACTAAAATGAGGATATCTACTGCATAACATTTTTGAAGATTAAAACAACTCATGTACATGACCATGGTAAGCATGAAGAAAACTGGTCTTGTGTTGGGAATAGAATCAAGACAAAATAAAAAGAGATTATCAGTATTTTCACAGCTTAAAGAAAGGGCCTGGACCTAGATTGTTCCTAATGATGCAAACTAATTTTTACATAGCTGTGTTCCAGGGTTAATTTCTAAGGAATATCAAACATTAACATAGACACAGTTAGTCCATTTCACAGGTAAGCAGTTGGGGCTTAGAATACATAATGCTTTACCTAAGTAAACCACAGAGTTGTAGTTACATATGGCCACATAGTCATGGTCTGCTGTGTAACATCTATTTCTTGGAAATGAAACAGGAAGAACAGGTGATTAATGTTTTAAAGATTATAGCCAAGATTGCAGCGTAAGGTGAAGGTGAGATTAAGTTTGGTTGCTGGTCATTTTCTGAAATGGTTGGTGGACTCTAGTGGGTGTTTTTGTCTCTTGAGAACAGTGTTGGGAGACAAGGAAGAAATTTCAAGGTTCTCAACTCCTGTGCTCAGAGGCAGCGTTATTAAAGTGGAGTCCCTTCCCAGGCTCACTGTGCCATCTCCATCAATACCCAGCAACCAAAACCAAGTGGAACAAAACCTACTGCCTGCCACTCCCAACAGGTAAGGAGGGCCCTGTAGGGAGAATTTTGATTTCTTTAAAAACCCAATCATGTTATGTGACTAGGTTTTTGTTTTAATCCCAGATGTGGGATACGGGGCTACTTCCGATGCTAACGATATTGTGTCTCATGCTCTGGCAGAGGCATGATTTGTGCCAGCTGCCAATGGCTTAAGTCTGGGAACACTGGAGAGTGTATAAATGGGGGAGCTCCCAAGAAGTCCTGTGGCAGCTGCTGCTCCCCTGCTGCTGCCCCCAGCTTGCTGCTTTGTCCTGCTGCTGCTTTTGCTATTGTGCTTGCTATTGCTGGTTTGCCGAACTGCTGGATATTCTGATGACAAAGATTGGATTCGCCTCAAGGAACTCTGTCCCTAGTTAGCAGGAAGTAACCTACAGATGCTTATGTCCCCTTTCCCCTCTAACCTTCTTTCTCTTCTACCTAGTGTTGGGAGATGTTGGCAGGGATTAGGGTAGAATAATGTTGGAAGTGAGGTAGAGATACAAGAACCCAATAAAATAGATAAAACAAATACATAACAGGGCTCTGTTTGGCTCTTTAAATAGAAATATTTGCTTTTTAAAAAATTTTGTTTATTATTATTTATTACAATTTATTCATTTTGTATCCCTGCTGTAGCCCCCCCCAACTCCTCCTAGTCCCACCTTCTGTCCCTCTTTTCCTTCCATGCCTCTCCCCTAGTCTACTGATAGGGGACTTCCTCATCCCCTACTAACTGACCCTAGTCTATTAGGTCTCATCAGGACTGTCTGGATCCTCTTTCTCTGTGGCCTAGTAAGACCACCTTGCCAGGGGGAAGTGATCAATGAGCAGGCAACCAAGTTCATGACAGAGACTGTCCCTGCCCCCTTGCTAGGGAACACTCATGGAGACTGAGCTGCCCATAGGCTACATTTGAGCAGGAGGTCTGGGTGCTCTCCATGTGTGGTCCTTGGTTGATTCCTCAGTCTCTACAGGGCCCCCTGGGTCTACATTTTTTGGTCCTGTTGGTCTCCTTATGGAGCTCCTGTCCCCTCCAGGTCTTTCTATCTCTCTCTTCTTCCATAAGATTCCTTGCATTCTGCCCAAAGTTTGGCTATGAGTCTCAGTATCTGCTTCGATACCCTGCTGAGTAGATTCTTTCAGAGGCCCTCTGTGATAAGCTCCTGTCCTGTTCCCTGTCTTCTCCTACTTCTGATGTCTATCCTGTTTGCCCTTCTGAATGAGGATTAAGCCTCTTCCCTAGGGTCCTCTTGTTGTTTAGCTTCCTTAGGACTATATATTTTAGTATGTTTATCCTATATTATTTGGCTAATATCCACTTATAAGTGAGTATATACCATATGTGTCTTTCTGCTTCTAGGTTACTTCACTCGGGATGATCCCATTTCAGTTATTACCTCCTTCAGGAGCCCCTAGTAGCTGAAAGGCTCCCAACTCTTCCTAGATCTTAAGATGATTCCTTCCTAACCAGAAAGATGTGTTTACACTAGATCTTGACACAGTGCTAGTCACTATTATTATTATTATATTATTATTATTATATTAAAAAGAGGGTCTTGTATATTCCATGCTGGCCTTTAATTCTCTATCTATCCAAGGGTGAACTTGAATTTCTGATCTTTCTTCCTCTATCTCCTAAGCACTAAGATTATAAATGAATATACCACACTTGGTTTATGTGGTACTAACTATTGAACCGAGGACTTTGAACATGTTAGTTAAGCACTCTACCAACCGAGCCACACCCACAGCCCCTCAACATTTACTTCTATTAAGACAAAACCCAAACCTCAAAGCCTGGGATCCCAGAGTTCCCACTGAGCACTGACATGCCACTCGTCTCTCTCATTTCTCACTGGAGTGTATGCTCAGACACTCTTCTGGGCCAGGCTCCTTCCTGCACTGGGTTGTAAGAAAAATGCTTTATTTTCCTTTCAAAATAGTTGATAGACTCCTGCTGGAAGCGAGGAAGATGACTAAGTGATTTCTTAAAATCTTTTCCAGCCAGTGATTCATCAGACACAGAATTTTAACTTGGAATGGTCTACTGGTATTCTGAGCCAAATGTCTCATTTTTTGCAAATGAGGAGAGTGAGGTCCATAGAGGTTAAGAGTTGTGGGGGCTGCCTGTTACAGTGGAAAGAAAATGGGATTTGAAGTTTTAAAAGTTCTGAGTTTGGGACCAAATACCAGCACTGCCTTGATGACTTGAAAACATTAATAACCCCTATAACTTCAGTTTTCATAATTGTACAATGGAGATAACACTACCTACTCTGCTGTCTAGTGTCAGTCCAAGGACACTACATCTGTGAAAAACAGGATAAAATGATAAACATAGTCCAGGCCTGCCCCATATGTTGAAATTTCAAATGTAATTTATCCAAAGTTACATGGTAGCAAACAAAACCAGAATCTTCCATTTCAATGTCATTTGATTTTCATTGTCCAGTACTGTTTCCACAACTTTTTTTTTCCTTCTCAATTCTGTGGTTATAACATTTTCCCACAAGCCACCATGCTAATCAGTTCTCTACATGCTTTCTTTTAAACTCCTGAATGCACATAGACTAGACTGCAACTGTGGGAATCCAGATTGGCTTAGATGGACTGCAGAGCAGCAGCTCCAATGATTGGTTTGGAACATCTCAAGTAGCCTTCCATTCCATTCCATAGTGATGGCTCTCAGATGCTAAGCTGATGGCTGCCAGCAGACAGGTCGTGTTCACAGAGGAGCTTTCTGTGTAGCTTAGCTTCTTTAACCAGTTTAGTAACATCCAGGTAGAACTTGAATGTTGGCTTCTGAGTAGCCTGTTTGTGGACTACCAGGTGATGGCACATACTATGGATTGAAATAGGATAGGTGTCAGCCACAGAATGAAGTAACAGTAGACGTTTCAGGTTCATGCTGGACGGAGATCCTGGAGCTTGTTCAGTGGAGATAGGCAGTTGACTGTGCCAGTCTACGATAATCTGCTTAGAAGACAGTGGTAGATTGGTCTCACAAATGAAACATGGGTCCAAGGGCTAAATGTGCTTCCAAAGACCACTAATGAGAAGAGGGCACTGCTCTCTGAGCTCATTCACCATCATTTGTGCATTAGCGAAGATTATATGTTTCGTTTGGCTCCATTATTAATCACAGGGTCTACTGAAACTTCAGGAGGTTGACCCACATCATTTCTTCCACTTATCAAGTCCTATGCACCTCCGGAAAGACATTCTGTGACCTTCTGTTCGACCTGGCACTTGCCTCTTGTGTAAGTGATGCTCTTTCAAGCTTACTATTGGATATCCTTCTTCCATTTAGTTAGAGGTGTAGGGCCTCTTCTGCACCAATGATCCAAAGAGTGCAACCATCAGATCCATATTTCTCTGTTTTCTTGAGCATGAAAAGTTTTTTTTTTTTTTTTAAATGGTTTCCAGGAATAAGGGGAAGGTCAAACTTACAATAAATAGGGAATACTGATTTTTGCCTTCAGCCATTAAAAAAGAGAGAGAGAGAGAGAGAAAAGAAAGAAAAAAGAAACTGGGGGAGGGGAGGGGCCACTGTGAGCCAGTTCAGTCAACAATTTCCATGTTAAAAAGAAGTTGAAGTTGGAGCCATGTGGTCTCAATAAAGCAGTAAAATATATTTTCTTACCCTACACTTCATGTGCCCATAACCTTCCTTTTAAATCATCTCTAACCAGCCTCAAATCACTCTGACCGCAAATCATTTGGTGGCTTTGGTCTCCAGGCAATGGAATGTGCTGGAGCAGACGGGGAGTCGCTACCAAGTGCGTACTGAGGGAGCTTCCACCCCCCCATCCCATCCCCTGCCTCCTCAGGCTCACAGACCCCAGCAAGAGCCTTGAAAGTTCCACACTGAGATAGCACATGACATCATAGCTCAATCATTCCAGAAACACACACACATGCACAAGCACACACACACACAAAACTGCAAGGGTTGCAGAACAGCGGTGCAACACGACACAAACCACAGAGGGCAGATGGAGCCTAAGAACAGTTTTCCTTATGAAAACACTCACAAATGCCACAGGCAGGCTGGCAGAGGCATGTTTAATTACATTCACAGAAACCCATTGTATCCATCAGCCCCATCAGCTTCAGAGCTGACCAAGGAATGGGAAAGTCCCCCACTGAGGCTATCCAGGAAATGGGACAAACCAGGAGAGCCTGACGTTATGTTCAGGTGCTTCATAGAGCGTGTGAGGCACAGACTCGACCCAGCTATAAAATCATCTGATAACCCTAACCGGGAATTCTAAGGGTCCCAGACCTTCTTAGTAACCTGTCTTTAAATGTATAGCTAAGGAGTTAAGAGAGGCCCAAGGTGTGAGAAATCAATTATTCAATTCATGATTAATTTATGAGATGCCTAGCTAAGCTATCCCAGGCACAAACAAAACTCTTGCAACTGCCATCTGCTGTCACATTAGAGGGCCCAACCTTGTGTTTTGCAAGTGCAACCGGATCTTTTGTTTCTTTATTTTTATTTATTTATTTATTTAAAAAAATTTTCAAAGAGTTAAGTATACAGTCTTTCAAGGGATGGTAAATGCATCGAGAGGCCCTGTTGGCACCTCTGGGAAACAAAGTTCAACATATATTGGCAAAGTAAGATGAAGGCTCAAGGGTAAAACATGTTCCAAATAAAAGTGCTATTTTAGGGTACCTAGCTATCATCTTACAACAATTGCTAAAGTGAGTGTTTTAAAGGAGGCTTTACAGAACTTCTAGGAGACAAGAAGGATATGCCTAAATGGCCCAAGAACTTTCTAATTTTAGCCCTACAGAATCATCATTGCTAACTCTAGTCAAGGGAGATTTGCAAAAAGGGAAAGAGGAACGAGCAAAATCACGAAGCAAATAAACAACCCGAAAATGTAAACACACGTAATGTTCAAAGTAGGTCTTGTTCCTTAAAGGACAAAGAAAAAAAAATGTTCAGCAGCGATAGACTTGTAGGTTACTAGCTATAATCTTTTCTGAGACATGTTATTTTACGTTCTGGCAATGTGTGTGGCAACAATCTTTTTCATCAGATACCCTAGGGATAACTGTTCCTTTCGGCTGGAGGGGTGGCCGGGTGGGTGGGAACAGCCCAAAGGCATGCTGGTCATATCTTTCTGTAAGCTCTAGAACAACGGTGGGGAGAAAATGCAAGGCTCTCAGGTAACTGAAAATAATCTTCTTGGCATTATTTGGCCAGTTATAAGCTAGAACTTTTTTTTTTTTTTTTAATTGCTGGGTTCAGCAGAGATTTCCCATGGATTTATCAGCAGCAGAAATAAGCGTGCATTTTGCTGACCTCTACTTGGAAGTGTTAAGAAGGGCTATTGAAAGTCTGTTTCCATCCTGTGGTTTGGAATTCAACGTTCCTTGCTGGGATGTTAAGCTACACTCCAGTATCTTGATGACTTTGTCAACCATCAGAATGCTAAACAACAACCCAAACCAAACCCAACCCAAACCAAACAAACAAACTCAGCTCTCCTTGGAGAACAACCCGTTTCCCAAATGGCCCTCCCTGTGCCCTCTTGCTGCACATCCCAGCACTCATCCCTTTCATAGGTAGCCTACCACTAGCCTGGGAACAGTGAGGTGACTTCTGAATCCCGTCCTGTTTAGTCAGGTGCCAGGATCTTGTATTTAGGCTTTCGATGTAGGTAGATTGTGCGACACCTTCCTAAAGGAAAGGCTGGTTGCTTCTAGAATCGATCGTTTTCAGAATTCCCCCAAATCGAATACTTGTAAAACATGACAAGTAAAGAAGAAGGGGGAAGGCCAGCTTTTCTGCTCTCAGTCTTTCCATGGTAGAGGAGTCATCAGGAATGCCATTCTTCCCTATTGTATTCTGCCTGCCACTTGTTCGCTAGAACAGCAGCCAACTGCATGCTAACTAATGAGAGAGGGACTCAGTCCAAAGGGCTTCCACGAGAAAGTAGCTTTAGATTTTGTTAGACAAAGGACTGCAATCTAGTGAGACCCAAGAAAACAAACAACCTCCAGGAGATTGAAGGACAGCAGGGATGAAAACCGCCCAGATTTTTCAAGAGGAAAAAAAAAAAAAAAATCAACCTCAAACTTTCCCTGAGATAAAACGTTTCCAGCTAGAACTCATTCAGCCTGCTAAGGAGCTCAGGCTGTCAGAAGCGGCTTTCGTTGTCAAAGTTTCCTTCTAGTTTTGCCAGGGATGGAGCAGATGATAAATTAGACAAAAACAAAAAAACCCTGCCGAAAGTGCTCCGGGGGTGTGCAGAGGAAGCAAGTAGCATTTTTTTAAAAAATGGGGGTGGGGGTGGACAAAGAGGGCAGAGATGTAACCTCACGCCCTTCTCCCCTCCCCCACCCAGCCCTAACAACGGAGAAGTCTGGTGGACCTTCTGCCCGCTCCCCGTTAGGGGGTTCCGAGGGGTCGGGAGCGTCCTGCGCAGCACCGCGTCTCTGCATGGCTAGAACGCTGCCACTTACCAGCTGGGCACCAAACACGCTCTGCACGCCCCCGCGGAAGACGCTGCTCCGGGCTCTTTCGGAACCCGCCTGTTGTGCGCCGGCAACTTGAGGGCTGAAGGTCGCCGGTGCCGGGGAACGCACAGACAGGGGAGCCGCCTAGCGCGGGGCTCCCGGCGGCAGCCTGCGGTGGAGACGCAGAGGACGTGGGGGTCCCGGTCCCTCCGTCCGGGGAGGCAGGCAGCTGGATTGCAACCGCGCGTGTGCACCGCGTCGGCAGAGGGGCGCGTGTGCGCCTGGTGTGCGCGAGTCGGCGAGAGGAAGAGAGAGAGAAGGGTAGAAAAGGATCGGCGGCTGCTGGGGAGGGGGAGAGGGAGAGGGCGAGGGTGTGTCCTGGGCAGGAATGTTGCTAATGTCCAGAAATAACGCCCCTTTCTCCTGCCTTGCTTACGCGTCCGGAGGCTTTTGTTTGGCCCGAGGTGGGGGCATCAAAATCACCCCACCGAAGTGACAAGCGAGTCCCAGCCACTATCAAGTTCTGAAGCGACCCTCGGGGTCAGCCTCAGCTCCAAGCCTTTCCTAGACACCTCATTTCGTAAGACAGCTTCTCTCTGCACACCTGGGGCGGGTAACTAGGCTACATCGACTCCCACCTTCACCCCTCTAATGTCCCCTTCCACGAGTGGGTGTGTGTCCCTCCTCCTGAATGAAATCTCTCTCGCAACTCTACAAATTAATCACGTGTCACGGGGAGACCTTAGGAAAGGGAATGCCGAATATAAATCTGGTCTTTGTTCTTGTTTGATGTTGAACAAGCTGGCATTAATCAAGCCTTTCCCTCAGCATCCAAGCTGCTATCCACTGAGACTGAACTGTGTCCCAACTGGCTTCTCCGGCAGTCCTTCCCTACCCTATCCTGTCCCAGTGACTCAGTCACTACAGGGATGGGTATGACCAAGAAACAATAGGAAAACCCACACCAACCACTTAATAAAACCCGCCTACCTGCCAGCTATCATCTCCCTGGCAGACAACATGCTGGGAACACTGACCTCACCACTTTCTGGGTTTCTCTTCTTCCTATTCCAGAATTAGCCTGCCCGAGACACAGAATCCAGGATTGGACCTGGAAACTTGAAGAAGAAACTCACGAGGGACCAATGAAGCTATTAATTCAAATAGAGTCCATAAACTGTCAAAGGCATGACAGATTCTTGAAGTCAATTAGAAGCCTTATCAGAACATGTGCTCCAAAAATAGAGTCATCCTGAAAGGTCCAAGCAGAGATAACAAAAGACTTGTTTGGAAGTAAACACATTGAAAGAGCACTGGCCCATCTCGCGTTCCCATTTCTTATCCCGAGGAAGTGATGGCTCATGAAATATTAAATTTTTTTTCTCTTCCTTATTAAATTTTCCCCTTCCTCTGGGAATCACTGTCAAGTTAATAAGGTCGAGGTTGCTATTCAATGGGAAGACACTCTGGGCTTGGCAAGTTCGGTCCCTTCTTGTATATTTTTTTACTTTTCCTCTCTGTACTTCAACTGTAGGGTTTTTCTGAGGTTACTGAGGAACAGTCAAATGTTACTCCTCCAAAAGGCAATAAAGGAGACAGGGGCGTCTTGAGTTTCACTTGTTCCTTTCTCATTTCCAGGAGGGCTGGTTAGAAGTGCTTTCTTTTCTGTGAATCAGAAGGGCATTTTGTTGATCAAAGGCACAGGTTGAAACAAAAGGATCTTGGTCTGTGGTCACCCTAAGCAGAGAAACTCTAGCCTCCCTTGAATCCACTCTTGCTGAAAAAGTAAACATTTTAGACTTCTGAGATGCAGTCTCAGTCAACGATGAAGACCTTTCTGGGCTCCTTTGTGTGAGTGTCAATGAGAATGAAGGTTGGATAGAAGCTTCTGCTCCCCATTTTCTGTGCCTAAGGAGCTACCCTTTGGGTACAGTTATTAGGTGTCTAGTGTTCCTGGAAGCTCTCTCTTCCCTTTATCTCTGTAATCTTCCAATTGCTTAAGCTTCAGAGGGAAACCTTGTTCTGCAGTCCCCAGGTCAGGAGAGGGAGTGTTACAGATTTCTGTGTGTGTGGGCCATGGAGGTGGGACCAGCCAAAAGGGAGGTGAGTTTGTTCAAAACACAAATTCTTAAGCTCTTCTCGCAATTGCTGTTAAAATTTTTGTCTGGAATCATGATATCAACTTCTTACAAAAAAAGAAATGAATAGCCAGGTGTGGTGGCGCACACGGTTAGACCAAACACTCAGGAGGCAGAGGCAGGAAGATCTCTGAGTTCATGGCAGCCTAGTGAGCATGGTGTGTTCCAGGACTGCTAGGACTGCATAGAGACCCTGTCTCAAAGACTAAAAAAATAATATTTGAATACTCAAAATTTCACATAATTTAAACACAAATGCCCTACACTCTTGCTTACATGCTTCCACAGGCTCTTGGTGACACTATTTTTTTTTTTTTTGCTGCAAACTTCCAGAGTTCTTTAAGTACACAGGTACCAAAACATATTCTTTTTCTTTTGAAAATAAAATATGTAGAACTATAACTGCACTTTAGGTCGTTTTGTATTGCATGCTTGTTTTTCTTTTATTTGGTTGAGAACAAAGGCCTGCACAGCATCCAGTATTCTGTACTATATGTTAGTGACATGGAATTAGAGAAGTGGACTGTTTTTGTTTTTTCTTTCTCTATGGCATCTGTTTTTTGGGGGAAGGGAATGAAGAAAAAAATAATGTTGTCTTAGGGTTATTACTGCTGTGGTGAAACGCTGTGACCAAAAGCAACTGATGGAGAAATGGGCTTATTTGGCTTATGTTTCTGTACCATTGCTCATCACCAAAAGGAAGTCAGGACAGGAATTCAGACATGAGAGAAACCTGGAGGCAGGAGCCGATGCAAAGGCCATAGAGGAATGCTGCTTGCTGGCTTGTTCATCATGGCTTGTTCAGCCTGCTTTTTTATAGAACCCGGGATGACCAGCCCAGGGAGGTGCCACCACAATTGTCTGGGCCCTCCCCACTTAGTCACTAACTAAGGAAATGCCCCACAGGCTTGCCAATAGCCCGATCTTGTGAAAGTGTTTTTCAATTGCCATTCCCATCTCTCCAATGACTCCAGCCTTGTGTTAAGCTGACATTAAACTGGCCTGTGCAAGCCTATGTAAGGAAATTATATATTATATTGACACATAATAGAAACAGCTGAGAAGAGATGGAAGATCATAAAGGGAACTAGAAAGATGGTCGATTATGATTTAGGATGACGTGATGAGGGCTGCTGGGCAGAGAAAGTGACATCTGAACAAAGACTTGATGAAGGAGAGCCTTGGGGTTGTTTCGGGAAGTCGGGCGCCAGCTAGTGCAGCGGCCTGAGTGGTAGAGTGTACAATGCATGTGATGTATGGCAGACAAGTCAGCATGGTGAGGCTGGAAACTTGAGGCAGAAGGTCACCAGAAGTCACACACGCAGAGGACAATCCAGATAGCATAGAAACTGAAATCCAGTGTTAGAACTTCTGACTTTTATTCTTTTAATTTTTGGTATGTATACCTGCATGTGTTATGTATACCACATTTTGGTATGTATGTATACCTGCATGTATATGTTCACATGTGTGCATATATATGTAGAAGCCAGGTTTGAGGTCTGGAGTCTTCCATGATTGTTTTCTACCGTATATAGTGAGGCCAGGTCTGGAACCCAGAGCTCAGTGATGAGTTAGGTAATCTACGTAGCTGGTTTGCTCTGGGGTCCTGTGTCTAACTCTAGAGCTGTTCGGTTAGGCTGGCTGCCTCTCCCACCTGCCCTACTGCATGCTGGGGATCTGAATTCTGGACCTCATAGTGGACTGGCAAGCACTTTACCCTGTGAACTATCTCCATAGCCCCTTGGCTTTTATTCTTAAAGCATTAGGTAGCCATTGGAGCGTTTAAGGAAGGAGAGGCATGATACACACACACACACACACACACACACACACACACACACACACTGCATAGAGAACATGCTTATGTTTAATGTCACCTATTCACTTGTATAAGTGCAGCACAATGTATTTAATAAAGATCCCAATGATAAAACATCTGAGTTGTTTCCAAACCTTAGACAGTGGTTTAGACACCCATGAATGGTATTTTCCATTTTGGATTTTGATAGATGCAGCCAAATTGCCCTTTGGAGGGTGGAACCAATTTACACTCCCACTAGCAGTATTCTAGTTATATTCAAGAGCATGTAGCCTTCCATGTAGCCTTCCCCACAGAGTATGCAATTAAACGTCTGGGCTCTGGCCAATCTGATAGGTGAAAAGTGATGTCTCAGGATAGTTCTGATTTGCATTTCTGATTTTGAGGGAGCCTGAGCAACTTTTCATACACTGAGCCTCCACTCGCCTTCCTTTGTAGTGGCCTATTGATGTGCTTTTCTCATACTGGAGTCTTTGACCTTTTCTTTACAATTTCTTAAAACTGCATGTCATCATAAAACAGAGGAGATCATCACTGTTTTATGAAGTCGGTTTTGACTCTTGTCTTTGGAATTGGCTGATAGTATCCTGTAATGGCTCTAATTTTGAATTCTTCTTCAGTTGGATTTCCATTATCATAGGCAGGTCTTTCTTATTTTACATACTAATGCATTAATTAATTTCTTTACATGTGTGAGGGGTTGTGGAACACAGCTATCAAGGCTATAGTATGGAGGTCAAAGGAGAACTTCTACTCTGTAGGTTCTGGGAATGGAACTCAGGTCCTCAGGCCATCAGACTTTGGGGAAAAGTACCCTTGCCTGCCAAACATCTCTTGAGTCCTCATGCTTTTGTTTTTCACATTGAAATATTTTACTATATGTGGTGGTTTGAATAAAAATGTCCCCCTATAGGCTCACAGAATGGCATGATTAGGAAGTGTGGCATTGTTGGAGTAGGGATGGCCTTGTTGGAGGAAGTGGGCTTCCTCACTGGGGGTGGGCTTTAAGGTTCAGATAGTCAAGCCAGGGCAAGTGTCACTCTCTCTTCCTGCTGCCTGTCAATCTGGATGTAGAACTCTCAGCTCCTTCTCCAGCACCAGGTCTGCCTGCATGCCGCCATGCTTCCAGCCATGTAGACAGTGGGCTAAACCTTTGAAACTGTAAACCAGCACCAATTAAAGGCTTTACTTTATATGAGTTGGCATGGCCATTGTGTCTCTTTGCAGCAGTAGAACACTGACTAAGACCATGTGTATTTTATTCTTGCTTAGATTATAAGGTATGAAGAAGGGATCCTGCTTGATTTTACTCCAATTAATGACAATACCCAACTACCACTTTTTTTACAAAAAAAAAAAAAATAACAGAAAAATTGCAATTACATTTATAAAAAAAACACATAAGACAATTTGACATTTCAAGCATTTTTCAGCAGCAAGCTTCATATTATGTATATTAATACTGAGCAATGTATTCCGGAACTATTCTACCTTGAAAAACTGATTCTTTACTCCAATTAGACAACTCCCTATCCATTCCCTCCCAGCCCCCAATCACATTTTTTTGTCTCTGATTCAGTAAATTAAACTACTTTACATACTACACAGAAGTGAAAAGACATAGCATTTTCATCTTGTGATGGGTTTTGTCACTTAGTGCAATGTCCTCAAAGTTCGTAGCTACTGTATCTATAGCATGTGGCAGCCTGCCCTTTCTTCTTGGTTAAATAATATTCCACATGTGCACACAAATAGTCTTTATCCATGATCTGTTGGTACACACACATTTGGATCACTTTCTCTTGGCTATTGTCAATGATCCTGATATGAACATGGATGACCTAATGTTTCCTCAAGGTCCTGCTTTTGTTTCCCTTGAGTAGGATCAGGGCATTTTAATTTTATACTTAATCTTTTAAGGAAGTTCTGTAGTTGCACTATCTCACTTTCCCACCACGATGGACATGGGTTCTGGCTCTCCAGATCCTTACCAGAGCTTTTCCTCTGTGCTTTTGGTGGTAACTGAACCAATGGGTGTGACGCACTGAGGCAGAGGGTCACCAGAGGTCAGACAGTCATTGGGCAATACAGACTGTATAGAAACTGGAAGCAGGGTAAGCATTTTTGACATTTATTTTTTTATATTTTTGTGTATGCACATGTGATATGCTTGCATGTATGTATGTGTTCAGATGTATGAATGTATGTGTAGAATGTATGTGTTGTTTGGAGTCCTCCTCAGTTGCTCTCTATCTTATATACCAAGACCGAGTCTCTCACTGGAACCTATAGCTTGTGGTTTGGAACGCAAACCTTGTGGTTTGGAGTTTCATTTATTTAATGATGATACTGGGCACTCTTCTTCTTCTTCTTCTTCTTCTTCTTCTTCTTCTTCTTCTTCTTCTTCTTCTTCTTCTTCTTCTTCTTCTTCT
>NW_026596433.1:3020728-3042393 GCF_907164565.1 Psammomys obesus | reverse complement strand
CCTCCTCCTCCTCCTCCTCCTCCTCCTCCTCCTCTTCTTCTTCTTCTTCTTCTTCTTCTTCTTCTTCTTCTTCTTCTGAAACAAGGTTTCTCAATGTAGCCTTGGCTATTTTTGGAATTCACTCCCTAGACCAAGCTGGCCTTGAACTCACAGCCATCTGCCTGCCTCTGCCTCTCAACTGCTGGGATTAAAGGTGTACCCCACCACAATCTGGCTCACTGAGCACCTTTTCATTTGTGGAATATTGAATCCTATCCATTAAAAACTCTACACTTAATTCCTTTGTCCACTTTTCAACGGGGCTGTCTTTTGTTGATGAATTGTACATAGATGGTCTTTATATGTTCTAGATACCAAGTGCTTTTCCAATGCACAATTTGTAAATCCCTTCTCTAAATTCCACTGAGAATTGAGCTCTTTGCTCTCTGTACTGATGCACAGAAGACAAGTCTGAATGGCTGCTCTGGTGCCTGTGCTTTGTCTCAGCAACTCTTTGTGGCAGTCATCTTTCTTCCTCCTTTCCTTAGATGCTGTGTTTATCCTAGTTGGATCAGTTACTGGACCCTTAATTTGTTTCCTGGTTGTCAGGCCAACACTTAGAATTGTTGAGGCTGTTCATTTTAATATTTAGTGGGGCTCTGAAAATTTTTTGTGTGTGAACTCTTTTTTTTTTTTTTCTTTTTTTTTGGTATGGTTTCTTGTGGATCCCAGGTTCTCCTTTAAATTGTTAAAAAGCAAGAGATGACCTGAAACTCTTCCCCTCACAAGGGCTGGGATTATAAACATGTGTCATCGTACCTGCTTTATGCAGTGTTGTGAGTTTAACCCAAGGCTTCTTGAATTTGAAGTCAGCATTGCATTAACAGAGATATTTTCTCTATTTATGATGGGTATAGAACGATATATCATGTTAAGGTGAGAAGCATTAATTAATTAATTAAAAAGTGTTTCTGTAGTCAATTGTTTCTCTTTCTCTCTCTCTCTCTCTATATATATATATTCCCCATATGCTTGGGGGGGGCATCCTTAGAAATTATCACAGCACATTTCCATTTAAATATGCTAATTGAAGCATTGTAATAAATTTCCTAATTATGAACTACTCTTGCATCATTGTATAAAACTACATGATTACAGAGATTAAATATTTAATGTCCTCAGATGCTGTTTCCTAGTAATTTATTTGGCATTTTTACTTGCATATTAATTAAATTTCAAAAAATAATTAAATACATAAATGAATAAATGAATTTATTGTGTGTGTGAATGTCATGTGTGTGCGTGCATAGAGTTGAAAGAACAACTAGGAAAGCCAGTTCTCTCTTTCTGTCACATGGGTTCTGGTTGTTGAACTTGGATCGTCAGGCCTGGTAGTACAAGTGCTTTTAACTGTTTTACCATCTCACCAGCCCACATTTGAAATTTTGATCGTTTTTATTTTACTGCATTGTGTTCAAAGAAAGTGGTTTTGCCAGGACTCCAGCTCAGTAGGGAATGCTTGCTGGGCACAGGAAAGGATCCACACCCCATGATGGGAGAGAAACTGGGTCTACATTCCAGAGCCACAAAAGAAGAGATGATAAAGTCCAAAAGACACAAACATTATTTCTTTACTTATTTGACTATATTTTCTTTTGTGGCTTAGGGTACTGCCAATTCTGCGTATGTTTCGTAGTCAGTTAAAAACTAGTGCTGTCAGGGGTCTTTCCTAAGACTGATACTCCAACCAAGTACCATGCATGGAGATAACCTAGAACCCCTGCACAGATGTAGCCCATGGCAGTTCAGTGTCCAAGTGGGTTCCACAGTAATGGGAACAGGGACTGTCTCTGTCATGAACTGATTGGCCTGCTCTTTAATTACCTCCCCCTCAGGGGGGGAGAAGCATTACCAGGCCACAGAGGAAGACAATGCAGCCACTCCTGATGAGACCTAACAGAGTAGGATCAGAAGGAAGGAAAAGAAGTCCTCCCCTATCAGTGGACTTGGGGAGGGGCATGTGTGGAAAAGGGGGAAGAAGGGAGTGATTGGGAGAGGATGAGGGAGGAAACTACAAGGGGGATACAAAGTAAATAAAGTGTAATTAAAAAAAAAAACTAGTGTCCTGTAGGAAAATTGTCTCATACACACCTTGAAAGTTCAGTGATTTATCGTGGACTGAAGGCTTTCTCTCATATTTTCTGTAATTTTGGTTTTAAAAGGTGGCTGCTTTGTTATTTACTGAAAGTGTATTCACAGTTGTTCTTCATCATTTCAAATTTTCCCATTCAGCACTACTTGGCACCCCTGGTGGCCCACATTCTGCCTCTTCTGAGGGTAGTCATGATGTGACTAGTTCAGTGTCTTTCTCCAGTGTGTCTTTCTTACTCCTCCACAATGATGTGTTCTGCATCAAATTGCTCTAGCATTCTCTCTCCTTCTCCTTCCCCTTCCTCTCCTCTCCTCCCTACCCCCCATACCCTCTTCGTATATTGAGCTTAGGGTCTGTGGTTGCTGGCCCAGCACTCTACACTATGATCTATCCTCGGTTCGAACCCCTCTAGTGAACGGGGATGCAGTCCTTGCTCAGCCAGGACCTGTACCTGCCATTCAATAAGTGGACACATCTTCTTGCCATGGTTCTTCAGAGTAAGAGCTTCAGTTTTACGGAGAGGAATGTTTACGGGCACATTCTGAGGTCTCAACAGAGAGAGAGTTTGCTTACATGACTACTAAAATATTACCTCCTGAATGAAAGTTGGTCTATTTATGGTATTTTTTTTTCAGGAGTTCCGGTTACTTCTATAGTGAAGTAAGTTTAAAAAGTACTTCCAGGGGAAGGTGATAAATTGTTTGCCACAGCACTGTGAAGGCAGGAGTTTGGAGCCCCAGCACCCATGTAAAGTCTGGGCATGTAAGACCCAGAGCAAGCTGGCTAGCTAGGCTACACTTATGCTGAGTAAAATTAGAGGCCCTCAACGGGAGAGCAATTGAGGAAACATGCTCAATATCAACCGCAGGCCTCAAACATGTGCAATTATGTGCACACATCTTCATGAAGGTGAACCCATGGCCTGCACAACACACACCCATACACACGAACAGACAGACACGAACATTCACACCACAATAACAGCATGCAAATTTTTAATGGTTATTTTTGTGAGGATACATTTAATTTGATCTTTTCTGATCTTTCTAGTCTGGCAGACAGCTGTTCCCATTGGACAGCTGGGCAGACTGAGGGAAACCTTTGAAAATATATGTTTCCTCATTATCTTTACATGTATAGGAAGACAACTTAGCTTTCTGATATATTACAAAGAAGCCTGAATGCAAAGAGCAATGTTGTTTAAGACTCAAAGGACAATGTACCAAATAAGAGAGCAAATGCATAATGAGCTCAACTGTCTCAGAAAATGCTAACATCACTGAAATGCTGGATTGTTTTACTTAAGTAGGCCATAGAATCCCTTCTCTGTGGAAACTTCAAAAATAAAGAGATCTCTTCGGATAGTTTGAGTGTGGTCCTGCCCCATGGCAGGGTTGTCTACACGACCTCCGGTGTCCCCTTCCTCTAACCGTGCAAAAAGAACATGTCAGGGCATCAGAGGGACTCCTTTTCAGACTTAGACCCCAGAGTACGATCTGTCAAGAGATTGGTGTCAGGGGCATTGAGATTCAGAAGCATATGGTGGTTATGTAACAGGATGCTACTTGATAGAGAAACTTAAGCATAGACCAAATTACAGCTAATAATGCTTGCTCTCTTTGTGGCTTAGAGACTAGAAGATCATAATCAACTTCCTGTTGCTTCCAGTCAAAGGAAACATAAGAAGAGTTCCCACATGTCCTTTTTGCTGGTTTAAAATAAGTAAGAAAAAAAAACTAGCAAAATTATATGGAAATCTTTCATGCAGAGATACTTTAGAACCATATTTTCTTCTACATTGAGATTCTCAGGTTGTCTTGAAACTCAACATCTGAATCATGCCGGGTAGTGGGTCTGAGCAAGATTGGAATTCTGAACATTCTTCAAGGCTCCATAAAAATCCCCCAAATGATGGACAAATGCCTATGTTGTAGTCATGGAAAGTGAAGCCCCCCTCGTGATTTGAGATTGAGTTTGTTCATTTTATATTTATAGTTTCGTCACTTAAGGAATGTAGAATTTGGCATTGAGAAGAGGATAGGGGAGGAAGGAAGGAGCGAATGCAGAGCAGATTTGTGTGTGTGTGCATGTATTTGTAAACCTAGACCTTATGGGGGTGAGAGAGACAGAGAGCTTTTACTATTATCATTATTATAATCACTATCTTTATTTGTTTTTGTTCATTTGCTTTTGAAGCAGAATCTCCTTTGGGTCTCTAGTGCCGGAGAGTAGCTGCAAGAATTTTTTGCTTCCCTTGCTAGCAGTTCCATCTGTTTACAATGAAAGCTTGGCTTCCACTTTCTGGCACAAATAAAAACCCTAGGGTGCCCATATAAGTCAAACAGATGAAGCATGTGTTCCCAGACCTGAAGCATCACCCTCTCCTGGAGGCCCAGGACGCTCATGATAGATTTACATAGCATCTCATCCTCCATAAATCTAGGACGAAGCTTCTGGGAAGCAAAGGTGGGTCACAGGTCACTGGACTTCACAGTCTTTGCAGTTCATCTGCCACCTAATGGAGTGATGGAATCCTGGGGGTCACACTTGCCAAGAGAGAGGTTGGTAAATGGCAATTGAGCCATGTAGTAAAAATTCCTTTCACCACTTGTCATGGGATTCCTAAGCATTTGGGAGAGGGATTTACACATCAAAACAAGGAAATATGGAAATACAGTCTTTGCATAATTGCTAAAATTGAGCCCAAATTCCAGATAGAAAGGCATGTTTCCATAAACAGTACAGCATAAAGTAAGTAAACACAACAAAACCTTTTTAGTACCAACCATCAAGGCTGGGCTGCGGTGGGGGCAGAAGGAGGAAGAAGCTGAAAATAGGAGCCTGGCATGCCCTTTCTCACCCCTCTTTGGGTGATATAGTTGCTCTCAGCTAGAGATCCCTACCTAGAGGTTGGCAACATTCACTCTCTCCGGAGAAGTAAACTCCAAACAAAGATCAGTCAGACAATGGCAACAGGGAGTCAGCTGGACACCCTGAGAGGTTTCTGTTTCACACACATTTCATGCATGCCGCCACTTTGCATTGTTTATTGAGCCTGCCTCCTCTGATGTTGTCCAGCAGAAATCCATGCTTAGCTTTACAGAGGATAAGTGATAGCTGCAGACAAGAGAAACTAAAACAAACCATATAGGCTTGAAGCAGTCGAAGTGTTAGGTGTGCACCCGCTACTATGAAATTGTGGTTGCATGCATCAGGATTGAACAGGCTGATTTGTTAAAAATACAAGTAAGTAAGTAGATAAATAAATCAATAAATAAATTATATTCCCTGTAGCTCAGCAAAGACTCAGCAGACCAAACTAAAACAAACCAGATAGGCTTGAAGCAGTTGAAGAATTATCTGTGCACCTGCTGGTTTGAAATTGTGGTTGCATGCATCAGAATCAAACAGGATGATTTGATAAAAATCATGTAAATAAATAAATTAACAAACGATCAAATAAATAAATAAATGCCAGCACAGACTTAGTGGACTAAGGCTGAGCCAAGGGATCTGTACTTTGATCAAGTATTTTCAGCTCTTTGATGAAAATGGACAGGGCTGCTTAATCTTCACTGTCCTCTTGTTAAGACTTAGACTCACTATGGGAACCTACTTATGGGTGTGTCTATGAGGATGTTTCAAGAAAGGCTTACCTGAGGAGGTAAGCTTCACCTGAATAGGTGCAGCAACACCCAGTAAGCTAGGATTCTGAATGAAATAAACCTGACAAAGCTGAGAGCCACGCCAGCATCCATTTCTCTTTCTGCTCTCTGACTGCTTCTGTAGAGTGAGCAGCTGCCTCATACTCCTGCCACCAAGCCTTCCTCACCTCAATGGACCGTCCCCTCAAACCGTGAGCCTCATTAAGTCCTTCCTTCCTTAAGTTGCTTTGCCAGGTGTTCTGTCACAGCAGTGAGAAAAGCAATTAATACATGAACTTGAAAGCAAACTTTGAGAATTGCTAGTCTAGAATATTCCATGCTATCATTTAAAAAGGTTGTGAGGGAAATCACATATGTTGAGTCATAACCATGCTGTGACACAAGATAGCTAACAATTTAGTGAGTCTCTTAACCTCAAATCTAGGGTCTTCTCTTAACAAGTGTGCAACTGACAGGGTGTGCAAAGATTTGTCACAGACCATATATGACACAAGCTGTTCTCCAGCAAGGCTTGCTTGAGCCAGCCACTTATTGGGGCCCAGATCTTAGCATAGCAAAACATTATATTCTATTATTTTGAATTAATTTCTTGACTGAGTAGTATTTATGTTTGTGAGCCTAGCCTTTAACAGCTGAGCCATCTCTCCAGCCCTTGACTGAGTAGTATAATTTGAGCATCTTCCTAGTTGGGTTTTGTTCTTTTTGTTGTTGTTGTTGTTTGCTTTCACTAGCAGACAATATGTGTGTGTGTCTCTGTGTGTGTGAATGCAGGTGTGTGGTTGCTATGGTGCACAAGTAGAGATCAGAGAACAACCTTAAGTGTTCAAAGTCTCCTTCACCTTGTTTTGAGATAGGGCTTCTATTTCTTTTCCACCACGCATACTAGCTGGTGGAAAAGCTAGCTGGTCCATAAGCTCCTGGGAATTCCTTGTTTTAAAATTTAACTTTATTTATATATTTATGTACTACAATTTATTCACTTTGTATCCCCGCTGCAGCCCCCTTCTTCATCACCTCCCAATCCCTCCCTTCCTCCCTCTTCTCCTTCTATGCCCTTTCCCTAGTCCCTTGATAGGGGAGGACCTCCTCCCCTTCTATCTGACCCTGGCTTATCAGGTCTCATCAGGACTGTCTGCATCATCTTCCTCTGTGGCCTAGGAAGGCTGTATAATCCACAGGGAAGTGATCAAAGAGCCAGCCACTGAGTTCATGTCAGAGACAGCCCATGTTCCCCTTACTAGGAAACTCACTTGGAAACTGAGCAACCAATGGGCTTTTTTAGAGCAGGGGGTCTAGGCCCTCTATATGTATGGTCTTTGATTGGAATATTGGTCTCTGCAAACCCCTCTGGGCTCAGGTATTTTGACAGAAACTTGTGGAGTTTCTGTCTCCTCCAGCTCTTTCTATCTCCCTCTTTTTCTGTAAGTATTCCAGCAATTGGCCCAAAGTTTGGCTATGAGTTTCAGTATCTCCTTTGATATTCTGCTGGGTAGAGTCTTTCAGAGGTCCTCTGTGGAAGGCTCCTGTCCTGTTTCCTGTCTTCTCCTACTTCCAATGACTATCCTGTTTGCCTTTCTGAACGAAGATTAAGCATCTTCCTTAAAGTCCTCTTTGTTGTTTAGCTTCTTTAGCACTATAGATTTTAGTATGTTTATCCTGTATTATATGGCTAATATCCATTTATAAATGAGTATATATCATATGTGTCTTTCTGCTTCTGGGTTTCCTCAGTCAGGATGATCTTTTCTAGGGGATTCTTGTAGCTCAACTTCCGCTGTCTCCATACTAGCTCTAGGATTACATATACTTGACCTACATGACAAGCTTTTTAAGTGGACTCTAGTTCTCGCATTTGCGTGACAAGCATTTTGCTCACAGAGCCATGTCCCAATACCAAGAACAATGTTTTTGTTTTGTTTTGTTTTACATATCATATTCCAGTTATTTCCTCTTTGTTTTGACAAAACGCTTGACAGAAACAACATAAGAAAGGGAAGCATTATATTTCCTCATAGTTTTAGAAGGTGTGGTCCATCATGGTGCAGCAGCAGGGTCTCTAGGATGGCATGATCATATACTGGCAGGTCAGGAAGCTGAGAACAGACTAGACTGGGCTGGGCTATAACATTCAAAGGTCTGCCCCTAGTGCTGTAGATGAATTGGATCTACCAATTCAGTATTTTCCACCAACTCAGGGAGCAGAGAACTTCCATTTTTTACAACCTTTGTGTAGGTGCTGCTCTTGTGGGGGTCTTAGCAGCAGCCATTGCTGTCTTCTTAGATGCCTGATTATTCCTATTTGCTTCCTTGGCAACCCTGACAGCCTGGTAGCTGGACAGGTTTTCTAATGTCTGGTTTCTGATTTCTCTTGGTCATTATGTCAGCAAGAGATATACCAAGATGCTCACTGGGATTTGACTGCAGGCTGAATTATTTTCTTTTGAATTTCTTGTGTCTGCTTACCTGTGGAGTATTCCTCATGGTAAGGAAAGTGGAATTTTCATTTTGCACTATGAAACTGTAAAACCTTCCTATGGGTCCTAGTGTAGTGCCACAGATGTCTGAAGTAGACATTGGATCCACTGAAATTGCCCATCTCCCACTCCACCGGTAAGGGGGAAGATGGATGAAGGAAAGATGCCAAAGAATAGTATCCACCTTTTACCAGCTAGGCTTCACTTGCTAAAGATGCCACAGCCTGGCAAAATACTGCCATATGGCTGGGGACCAAATTTTCAAGGCATGAGCCTGAGGGGGACATTCTGAAGTCAAATCATAACATGCCATTAAAGCAAAAACAAAATAAGTATCATTAATCAAGTCTGTTGACTATATTGTTAGCATGGAGCCAGGGTGGTTTGTGGCTTACATTTGGTTCATTTGTTCTGTTCCATGTCAGCACGCTGAGCACTGATCTTAAACATTTCAGCTCTGGGTTGGGAAAATGACTGGATGGATTTGCATAGTTTCATTACGCCCTACTGGAAAGGGCATAAGGAACATACTCTACTGTCTCTGGTTAGGAGAACCATGTTTCTCATTATGGGGCATCATGTTTCTGTTTATGATTAAGTTTGGTGACAGTTAAGTCTGGTGGTTTAGGACTTTTGTGAAAGACTAGACCTGAAGTGGACCCAGGTTCTTGGAAGTTGTTCTTTCTAACACCCCTCCTTAGCTGCAACTCCTCCAGTTTTCTCTGGCTGTTAGGAGCCAGATATCTCCAGGGGCTCTGATGAAAGTTTCTTCACACAGTGTGAAGAACAGTTCATCCCATCCCTGCTGATAGCAGCGCACCCTAACCCACTAGACTTTCCAACCCAGACAACAGAAAAGCCCCAAGACTGGTTTTCTCTTAATGTGCAGACTGGATTAGGTCATGTCCCATTTCAAAACGACTGAGTGGCTGCCTGTTGCAATCAGATTAAGAGCTAGAGTCGTTGAAATGTCAAACAAGACATGTATGATTTGTCCCCTGCTTACTCCTCTAACTCCCTCCGGTCAGCCTGCTGGGTTTCTTTCAGCTCCTCATTCATTTTAAACCCTTAACTGTTCAGGGCCTTTGTAACTCTTTTTAGTCATCCTTCAAATCTTTGCTCTTTGTCTCTCTCCTTGGGTAGTTTTCTTCTGTTTTTAGACTATGATTCTCCATCACCTATCGAATATAATTGTGTCTTTGTGTAATGTGGTCCTTTTGCTGATAGCTGACCAAAGAGATATGTTATATTATATCAATAGTCATAGCTCAGTGCAGTGCCTTGTATATACCTACACATAACAGGTGCTCAAAAACAAAGGCCCAGGTATGCTCTATGTCCTTTCGGGATGTCTATGTCCCTAAAAGCTGCCCACAACACACTGACCTCTTATATCTTTTGGATATTGAATGAAACGATGACTAGTATTGGCTTCTGCAAATGCATCAAAGGATATGACAAAACATCTATGTAAAAAACAAAGGCTCAGTAGGATTTAGAACAACCTGTCAGATGGCACAAGTGATGGGTTAAGCAGGAAGGAAGCTTGTAAATAAATAAGCACACATTTTATTGCAGCTAGTATTTTTCTCTGGAAGACAAAACTCATTCTTGTGGCTTTGCAGAGGTGACAGGTGACATTTTTGACCTCTGATGTCATTCAAAACTGGAATGGAATGAAGCTAACCTCCATGCCATGCATAGCCACTATATTTAGAAGAGATTTTACATTTATTCCTAGTCTCAGAATATGACTGGTCTTGCCGTACTCCTTTTTGCACATCAAAAGGGTTAAGTAGAGACTGAAACTGAAAGACAATTAAGACACTTTGATGTGTTTTTGTGTTATATTATCTATAAAAGAATGCACCCTATGACCCTAGAAAGTCAGTAACTGTTAATGACAGTGTCCAAAGTTTCCGTCTCTAGAGTGTCCGAAAAGTAGGATTAACCGGTACAGAGGAGAAACACTTAAAAGTCTCCTGCTGTCTTCAGGAATGTGGCATGGAGTCTGAATATATACCAAAACACAGTGTTCTTCACCTTTTCCAAAGCCTGTTGACAAGGTATTTTACTCACTTGCGGGCCCCTATTATGATGCCCATTGCTACAGAAAAGGAAACTGAGACGTGGACTGAAAGTGACTTCATTGAGATCACCAGGCAATAAAGTCGCCAGAGTTTCTCAGACTGAAACAATCCAGCCCACCACTCAACCTCTCATCCTTTCCCTTCTGTGGTCTTATCAGAAGTATGTCTTCTTCTTCCATAAAACAAATACAGAACCTTGATGCTGATCTCTTTGCAAAGCAATAGCAGGGACTTTAAAATGACATTTAAGCCTTCCTCTCTTCTCCCATTCCTCTTGGAGTCAAAAGAAAGCCAGGCGGTAATACAGCAGGTAGAGACACCGTGATCACATTTCTTGCTGCTTCTTATTTTAAAAAAAAAAGTAGTAATGAGAATAGTTGTCACTTACTGAGAGAAATTATTATTAATAAGCCACACACACTATATAACAGTATATAATAACAGTCTTTTAAAAGGGTTCTATAAGTGTCCCCACTTTACCCTTCAGGGCACTGAGATTTGAAGAACTTGGGAAATTTGTGAAAATCCCATGGAAGATGTTACCTCAAACTTAGGGTCATATGAATTAGGTGGGAAGCATTAAAAAAATATGTTGTAATTTTAAAGTCCTCATTCTCCAAGAGCAGCAGTGGCTGAAAGAGATGTAGTTGACTTGTCCTTTGTTATTAAGGATTGAATGTCTCAAACTCGTCTTTTAATTCAGTGAACTACCTCCTTCTACATGAATTTTCTCTTATGGTTTGAGAATTTGGAGTCTATCCATTAAAATGTCCTAGTATGTTTTTTTTTTTTCCTTCAGACCTAAAATGAGAAAAGGGCTTAAGCATCTGAGAACATATATGCAGCCAGCCAGAGTGAAGAAAAGACAGGAGAGGGAGCACACATTGAAGGTAAAATCTCTGAGTGCAGATTCTTTTCATATTTGCAAGACAGCATCTCATGTAGTCCAAGCTGACCTTAACCTTGCTATATAGTTGTGGACGACCTTAGACTTCTGGTCCCTCTGCCTCCAGTTCCTGAGATTATAGGCACAGCCTATTACTCCTAGTTTATGCAGCATTGCAGATCAAACCTAAAGCTTTATGTATGCTAGGCAAGCACTCTACCAGTTGAGGTACCTTCCTAGCCTGAGTATGGCCTCTTTTGTTACAAAATTAAAGTTGACTTCTTGAAATACAATCCAGTTTAAACTCAAAGCCACAAGGAATATGTGTGCATTAAGTTAAAAAAATACTGTAGCAGTCTTGAAAATGAAAAAATGAAAGCCAAGAACAAAGATGGAAGTGGGGAAAGGAGGGAGGGAAGGAGAAAGGGAGGAGGGAGAGGAAGGGAGAGAGACTATTGTCCCTCCCTTAAGTACTACACCATAAATTACTTTCTCCAGCTAGCTACAAACGTTTTCATCCATAACATGAAGTCAAAGACCTCATAAATTGACTGTAGATTCTTCCCCTTTGACCACAAGGCAATGATTATTTAAAACCAAAGATTTCTTCATGCGTGTTTTTCTAAGGGAGTCACTGGTGGGATTCAGAACAGTTGACGTTCAGTGCTTTTGTTACTGAAACCTCAGAGATAGTACAGGAAGAATCACAAGTCCTCTTCAGGCTGGCATTGCAAAAACTGGTCTTTTAGACCCAAGACCTCTCACAGATCTGCCCCGAGGCCTGCTCTCATGCTGTTCTTGTCAGTTAGTCTGCCATTGGCAGAGTTGGCAAGGTGTGGGACACGTGCTTTTGATTATGGGAAAAGATTGAATATAAAGAGCAAAACTTAATCCAAGAAGGAATGTAAATCTCTTCTTCATGCCCTGTTGAAATGTAATGTCAGTACTTAAGAATTCCTTTTGCCACCAAATGGACTCAGGCCAGATACTGACACTCAAGCCCCCAAGCCCTGTTATTTTCCTTGTGAAGCTGTAAGGAGAATGTCTTCATGATTACAAAAAGCATGTGTGGAGGGATAATGAAGATAAATCATTTTCCCTTCCCTGATTCTCAAGGCCTTTGTGGTAAATGCCACATGTAGCTGTTGGGGAAGAAAAAAAGAAACAGTACGTATTTATTTATATAGTGTTTGTGATAAAGAGTGTGTGAACCTGAAGTATAGCTATAATTTCAATCCTTTATGCTTTTTGTAGGTAGAGATGTTTTAAAGTAATGTTTTGTGAAAGTCCCCCCCCCCACGCCCCAAGCATCTTCCCCTGGAAATTAGTGCCGAAGTATCTAAAAGATGCGTTGCAAGGACTCTGGACCAAGGCTGATAGCAGTTTATGCTCTTATTCTGTTCCTTTAATCATGTGCTCCTAATCAATCAGCCCCACTACGTCCATGCACTGGTGCTTACTGGCTCTGCTTCCCTCATATGTGAGGAATCTAAAACACACTGTGTTTCAAATACCCACAGCCTGTTGCCAACGTGGCTGCTATTGCCCTTTATTCTTGTATTCCGTTTTGGGTAATCCCTGTGGCTCATTCACATATGATTTTCCCACACGGAGCAAATGGAGTGAGATCTGGAAACCGATGGAGGAACCTGCATTTTGAAGACAAGGGGAGCCTTTGTTACTACCATTGCTTTCATGTCACTGTACTTTGGCTTCTTCTTCTTTTCCCTCTGGTTCTAAGTTCTATTCCTATGGTTTCTTAAAATATTAAGAGTGAAAACAATACAGAATAGGGCTGCAGCTATGTCTGAACCTGTGGACAAGCAGCAGGAGCTTCCAGTGCAAAAGCAAGGACAAAATGAAACTGTTTCACAAACACTCGTAAAAGTATACACGACGCTTCCCAGGGGATTGTCACGAGAGTCCCATTTGTTTATCACTGCTTTATGATTCTCCAAGCTGGAGAAAGTTATTTCAAACATGGATAATACACACATGAGCAGTTTTTAGATAAGAATAAATCTTTGGCAGAACACACTCAGTTAGGGTAGCCAACCCCCTTTTTTGTCTTGGGGCAGCAAATTGGGGCTTTGGGGCTTTCCCAGGACTGTTATAGCCGTGAGAGCTCCCATGAATACAGTGTTATTATTATTTTTTAAATACAAGCCACAGATTTCTCTGCATCTTTTAAAAAAATAATGACACAGTTCATAAGTTTTAAGACATACCGAAGAAGACCAATGTGTACTGATATGGTCGAAAACAAGGCGCCAAATGCAAGACCTAAGCCAAGAGGTAAGGAGACTGCAGATCCTTTGTGAGAGTTAAGGCGCCATCTACTCAGACAGAGTTACATATGATGGCCATTACTTATGACATTTCTTAAGCAGAGAGAGCGAGAGCGAGAGAACAGCTGATACCAAATTCTTCAACCTTTAAATGAATTCCTAGCTCCTAACCAGAAGGATAACAATATTAGGTTAAGGCAGTTACACACATGTATAGCTCCACAACTCATTATTTTTTTGCACAGCTGTTGGCATGGCTTCATGGTATCCATTATTATTTATTGCCTATCATTATTTCTTTATTATGCACATATTACTTATGTGGTGTCGTGACCATCTTTTAAGATGATCTCTGGATATGTACCCATGAATTAGTATAACTTAATTCTTTCACTAACGAATGATAGTCTTCAAAGCCAGTATGACTGGGGCACACTCCAGGTCTTCAGAAAACTTGGGGTAATCCCAGCAACTCATTATTTCTAATTACCCTATATCTGGAAGTGCAGTGCTGAGCTAATTCCACAAAGCAGCCAAAGGAGGTAGGACTCATCCGTCTACCATTTTCCTCCCAAATATAAATATGTATGTTTCACAACCTCACCCTTTCAGCCAATGCCTGAAACCTGCATCTACTTCTGGCATTGTTATCTGGAATACAGGATGCAGCATGATTATTGGGTGCTGATACACACCCAAAAGATGAGGAAAAGATGATGTGAGTAGGCAATGATTAGGGCTGGGGACAGTATACAGAGCTGAGAGAGCTCTGAAAAAAATTATGTTGATGAGGCATCAGTGCAGAAAGCATGGTGCTAATTCAGGGAGTCACTTCTGTAACACTTCTCTGTCACCACTCATTAGGAACCCAGAAATTGGACAATTCGTTTGCATTTGCCTGAGCTTTCCTAGTTGCTGTACTGACCATTCTTTGTCCATATATCCTCATGCCCAGCCTGACTACACGGCTCTCCACAAAGCACTAAGGCATCTGCTCTTGAGGTATGGAAATGAAGAAGTACATTTTGAAGAATGGCATTCAAAACTCAGTCTTCCTCTCATGCCACCTCCCAGAATATTTTCACTGTCTCAACCTGTTACTGAAGGAAGGCAACAAGGAAAGGGCATCCCAGGAGGTGGGCTGGGCAGCAGCACATGAACAACATGGTTTTTTACGATGGAGACTCAACAGTTCTGGCCGCAGTGAGGGGACACTCCAGAGAGATTTTTGAATTTTATGGTTTCAGAGACACTGATGTTCAAGAAAGATTGGTTTTCTTTCTTCACTTTCTTCTAGGGAATATTCTGTGTGTGGCCGTTTGCTTTCAGACTGCTGGAAGAGTGTCAGGAAGCTCACTCTACTCGGCAAGCACAATATGGAGCACTCTATTCTGCCCCTAATGAACGTCTAGTAAATCAGAGAGAGAGAGTTTTTAAAGGCAATTCTTGGTGACAAATCTGTTTCTCTAGGCTTGGTTGCCATGTTGAGATATGCTGGGAAGCAGGTGCAAATTTACCTGACTTAATTTACTTTATATAGAAGGAACAAATACGTTATATTTTGGATCCAAAGAATAATGCACAGCTGCGCTTTGGATAAAATCATTAGGCCACAAGAAATACTTTGATAAGTGTCCATCCATATGACATAGGGAGTTGGGGCCTGTTTGACACAGGCCTGTTATGGCTATTGGAGGGTCAACATTAAAGCAGGAAAAAAATGTGGAGCTTTCTGAAACCAGGAAACCACTGTGGAAGAATTTATGTGTTGGGGACCGATGGATCAAGGGAATCATTACAGGAAGATGATGGCAAATAACTTCTCTAATTAAAGGAAGCAAGAAAGATGATTTGTGGATCTGAAAGGATGCATAACCTCAGATTTCAAGAGCACCTTAATTAAGTCTTACAAGTAGATCCCTTTGGGGTAGTTGGAAAAAGGTCTGTGTTGAATATATTCAAACTTGTATGTCTAACTGCTTTCATGGAGATCACAGCCTGTGAGTGCTTACGATAGCAGAGAATAGCAAGCAGCCTTGAAGATAAGTGGGGAAGTCTACATAAGCTACTCCAAACTATGTGAGCCAGTTTGGAGTATCATGGATTAAAACGGTCCAGAACACAGAGGACAGCAAAATGGATAGACGCTAAGAATTAAACCTGACCCTCAGAATTTGCAGTTAGAACTTGGTCAAGGAATAAAACTTCAAAGACCTTACTTTTGGTGATATATAAACTGAAAGTCTTGTGCAACATTGGTCTGTCAAATGAGAACATTGATCTTGTGTCAAATGAAAACAAGATCTTGTATTGAGGGCTTCTATTTAGAGTTTTACTGGTGTTTATATCACATGCTAACAAGGAGGCAGAGCGTTACTACTTTATATTTCGGATGCAGGCCATCTGGCAAGGCGGAACAGAACTCATCTCAGAAGATCTCAGGCAACCAATTTAGGACAGTGGGGAGTGATTTATAAGAGTATTTCTTAGCAGGCTTAGGTGGAACAGCAAAGTGGTGGAATGGTCATGGTTTTCATTGTTGGTGGAGGTCATTAGAAGGAAGAAAGAGAAAGCAGCATCAACTCTCAGGATACAGAAACAGATGTCAGGGTTTACATAAGGCTTTTAACACAGACTTTAGAGAGGGAAAATAAATTTACTTAGTTTACTGATGGTCAGGCCAGTCTAGCAAGGGCCTGGTCACTGAAGACCAGCAGTCCAGTTAGCACTCTTGGCGCATAAGGATTAGACCCCAAGATTCTTTTAGCTAGTCAGTTGTTGTACCCGGGGACCAGACTCTATAGACATAAGTATGTAGGAGGCAGGCGAATTTGAAAATGAGAAAGACTTTGAAAATCAGAGTCACATACAGCCTTATGTGTTGTGGCAAAGGAGGCAGTCACTCTGGGCCCTTTGATTAAAAGAATGCCATAACACACAGTCTTGTCTGCAGAAACGAAGAACCTGACAAAATTGGCTCCCATTCCTGAACCCTGTTGTACATGGATCCCTGGAACATTTGCTTCACAAGATCAACTGATGAGCAAAGACCAGCAGCATCTCCCCAAGGCCAGGCTTCTTATTACAGGAAAACCCAATCCTCTATAGACTCAAGTCACATTAAATCATGCTTCCTGTTCTTCACAGGTGGACACAGTTTTGGCTCTGATCCAATTTGTTCTGAGATGGAGAGCCTGAATGGAGGAAGTCTGACTCCTGCTGTGGAGTGTTTCAACTTCACCATAATTCTAGAATCCCCAGATCAATGGAGAAAAACACTCCAAGCTCCTTGGAGAGACTTCTACTCAGTAGGAGACAGGAAGGAAATGGGGGAGGACTGTCAGGCATATCCTGGACAAAAGCTTCAGGTGCCCTATGGGGGTGTCCTCTTATTGTGTGCAAAGCTGTAATGTCTTCAGTAAGACGAGACTTGGTGAAGCAAAGATAGTTAGAGATTTTTATTCTTCTGTGTCTTCTAACACCCCACAGCTGTTGAACTGATAAGGATAATAGGAAAGAAGATAAAGAAAAGACACCAAACATGCCAGGGGGATCCGTAAGTTGAGGGTATTGAGAAAACAAACAAACAAACAAACAAACCAACAATAACAAATAGCCCTAGATATGAAGGGAGAATTAAGACAGCTAAGGGTTGGAGAACGGGAGGAGAAAAATACTTATAATAAGGATTTCTAAATTTAAAGAACTTTTAGTGTCTCCTATAAGAGGCAACTCTTAGATGCTTCAAGAAACTGGTGCTTACATTTTGCATTTCCTCTTTCGGAGGAAACATCATTCTAACATTGGTTATGTGCTTTCAGCCTCATGGAGGCAGACACTGTAGTAATTCATGAAAGCTACAGTAATCCTGAAGAGACAAAAAGCCACTTGAGATGCAGCTGTAGCTGCCCATAAACAGTGAGCTTGCTGTGGCAGTGCCTCACATGTGTGCCTCTCTGAGTTATTAAGCAAACATGCCAGCCTCTGTACCTTTGAGTATCATATGGTCAGGTTCAACCAACTGAGGATCAAAAGTAGTTGAAGAAAAAGACTTTATCTGTACAGAACCAGCTTTACAGATTTATCTTATTAAATGTGCCAAACATTCAGATAATACACTCTGAGCTGTGTCTAGCTATGAGTAAATAAGATCAGTGATCAGTACCAGTGTGCCCTCTCTTTGGCCTTGGCCTGTTAATGGCCTGCTGCTGCAGGTTAGTCAGTTCTTACAGAAAGCAGCTTACAGCGTGCCACGTCCAACAAACTGTGAGTCAGAACAGCCATGAAGCAATTACAGCTCCAGCCTCTATGTGTCTTGTGCTTTCCATGCCCTTCTGCCCTTGTTTATTTTTAAATAAACCGCATTAAATATGGTAGAAATAAAAGGGGAGACAGGCTGACTTCCCAAAGGATATGGAGAAGACAACCAGCTTTCATCCTCCTAAGTTTACTTTCAGGGACATGACATATGTTCTGCACTTTCTGTCCTTCCTTTTACTCCCTTGCACTATCAGGTTGTAACTTTTTTCAGACCCGTGTGAACATATGTCAAACTCTTTCATTTTGACTCCCTGTCACCACCTCCCAGGTCCTGTGCCTTTTGTTGAATGTTAGGTACTTATCACAGGTAAGTTTTGACCGCTATGCTTCTCCTTCATTTTCATGAAATCAGTTGGCAATCTGACCTTTTTATTTCTTAAATCTTTAGGAATGTCAGAAGTAAGGCAGAATCTGTGAGTAATCCCTAGGACCAGATATAAGATAAAATCAGGAGAATGTCTAAGATAACAGACGGCCCTAGATTTAGTTTTATTATTATTGTTATTAGATTTAGTTTTATTATTATTGTTATTATTAATTACAACTTATTCACTTTGTATCCCTGCTGTAGCTTCCTCCCTCATCTCCTCTCAGTCCCCTCCTCCCTCCCTCTTCTCCCCCAATGTCACTCCCCTAGTCCACTGATAGGGGAGTTCTTCTTCCCCTACTATCTGATCCTAGCCTATCAGATCTCATCAGGACTGTCTAGATCCTCTTTCTCTATGGCCTACTGAAGCCACCCCACCAATGGGAGGTGATCAAAGGGCAAGTGAGTTCATGAAGACACTGCTACTGCTCCCCTTACTAGGACCCCCCACTCCCACTCCCATGGAGACTGAGCTGCCCATAGGCTACATCTGAGTAGGAGGTCTAGGTCCTCTCCAAGCATGGTCCTTGGTTGATTTTTCATTCTCTGCAGGCACCCCTGGGCCCAGATTTTTTGGTTCTGTTGGTCTCCTTGTGGAGCTCCTGTCCCTTCCAGGTCTTTCTATTTCCACCTTCTTCCATAATTCATGGAGATAATCTAGACCTCCTGAACAGAGGTAGCCTGTGGCAGCTCAGTCTCCAAATGGGCTCCCAGTAAGGGGAACAGGGACTGTCTCTGACATGAACTCAGTGGCTGGCTCTTTGATCACCAAGCCCTGATGGGAGAGCAGTCTTACCAGGCCACATGAAAGACAGTCCTGATGAGACCTGATAGATTGGGGTCAGATGGAAGGAGAGGAGGTCCTCCACTATCAGTGGACTGGGGAAGGGGCAAGGGAGGAGATGAGGGAGGGAGGAGAGAGGGCAGGATTGGGAGGGGATGAAGGTGGGGCTACAGCTGGGATACAAAGTGAACAAATTGTAATAAATAAAAAAATTATATTAAAAAAGTAAAAACATCAATTAAAAAAAAAAGGATTCCTTACACTCTGCCCAAAGTTTGGCTATGAGTCTCAGAATCTGTTTCGATACCCTATTGGGCAGTCTTTCAGAGGCCCTTTGTGGAAGGCTCCTGTCCTGTTCCCTGTCTTCTCCAGCTTCTGATGTCTATCCTTTTTACCCTTCTGAATGAGGATTAAGCCTCTTCCTTAGGGTCCTCCTTGTTTAGCTTCTTTGGGACTATAGATTTTAGAATGTTTATCCTATATTATTTGGTTAATATTCACTTACAAGTGAGTATATACCATGTGTATCTTTCTGCTTGTGGGTTACCTCACTCAGGATGATCTTTTCTAGTTTGCTTGCAAAATTTCATAATTTCCTTGTTTTTAATTGCTGAATATTTCATTGTATAAATGTACAATTTCTGTATCCATTCCTTGGTTGAGGAACATCTAGGTTGTTTGCAGAATCTAACTATCACAAATAAAACTGCTATGAACATAGTTGAACAAAAGCCCTTGTATCCTGGAGTATATTTTGAATATATGCCTAGGAGTGGTATAGCTGGATCTTGAGGTAGCACTATTCCTAATATTCTGAGAAAACATTAAATTGATTTCTAAAGTGGTTGTACAAGTTTACATTCCCACCAGCAATAGAGGAGGGTTCGCCTTTCTCCACATCCTCTCTAGCATGTGAACACCAACAGCACAGGCTCTAAGATCAACAATCAATAAATGAAACCTCATGAATTTGAAAAGCTTTTGTAAAGCAAAGGGCACTGTCAACAGAACAAAACGACAGCCTACAGACTGGGAAAAGATCTTCACCAACCCTACATTGGACAGAGGGCTGATATCCAGAATACATAAAGAACTCAAGAAGTTAAACACCAACAAACCAAGTAATCCAATTTAAAAAATTGCATACAGTGGTAAACAGAGAATTCTCAACAGAAGTTTATCGAATGGCAGAGAAACACTTAAAGAAATGCTCAACATCCATAGTCATCAGGGAAATGTAAATCAAAACAACCCTGAGATTCCATCTTACTCTCATAAAAATGGCTAAGAAAAAAAGACTCAAGTGACAACACATGCTAGATTTAGAGTTTTAATGAATATGTAAACCACTTTTTCTCATGCATTTAATTTCCCACATACCATAAAATGTTATTTTAAAGTAGTGTCATTCCAAATGCAATTAAAATTAACCTATGGGGTCCATCATTCTCCATAGGAGTATGAGCAAAACTTACGTAAAATAGTGACCTGCTGAAAAATTGAATGTTGAGTCCAACCCTTAGTGTTTTCTTCCCCCAACTGAATGATACAATTCACATAAAGTTGTTATATAAATAGCAATCACTTTAAAAGGAAAGACCACCTCAAAACATTTTCACATTTCTTGATAACTCAAGGGACACATTGCTGAGGTTATATTTCTGTTACAGAGTGCTTGCCTGGCATGCTTAAAGCTCTGGGTTCTAGGTACAACAATATCCAAACAGAACAAAACAACAACATCATCAACAACAAAAAACCCTACCCCAGACCAAAACAATAACATAAAATAACGGTATATATCTACTTTTGCCTCTCACAATGGCAAAGATGAAAATCACTTATATTTCACTTTATAACCAAACATGTGAAGAAAGATTATTAGTTATGAGTAATAAATTAGTACATAATTATGGAAGATACACTGAGCAGTGGTTATAGAAATTAATATACATATGACTCTTTAATTTAAAAAATAAAAATGCTTCCTAAAAAATATACAAATGCTATAAAATATGTAAGTGAGCATATTTGCATGTGTCTAGCACAAAGTCTGATTGCTGAATAAGGAATAGCAAATTCTTCTGGTAACAGGCATTCATTTAAACTATTTATTATGTTGTCTACAAATTTCATGAGAACAAACCTATTTTTCTTAATATTATGTGATGGTGGTGATGCAGTGACTAGTGATTCACCTCTAGTGAATCTAGAGGTCCTCTGTGGACCCAGATGTCTCCAGCCCAAGGATCAGGCAGCTGTGCGGAGCAGGCCCTAGGTTCCATACTCCATTGCCCAGTCTGCGGGTCATTTCCCTGGATTCTATTGACTGACACTGATCATGGTCTCATAGTCCCTGTTTCCACACTGACCTGTTTTCTAATGGCCTCTGCAATAACCCCATGCAAATGATTCCATGGTGACCACTGGGGAGGGAGATATTTTCTTCATGACCACCCTTTTTCATTTATTAGAGACTAGTTACATAGTTAGTCATGAATGTCACACTTGCTTTTGGCATTTATTTAGAGTCATCTAGAAAAATCTGACAAATTTACAGATTCCATTCTGGGAAGTCCACTTACTTGGTCAAGTCCTGGGTATAGGAATGCTTGTGTGTGTGTGTGTGTGTGTGTGTGTGTGTGTGTGTGTGTGTGTGT